>NC_134266.1:244831916-244979416 GCF_031893055.1 Leptodactylus fuscus
GAAGTCTCTTTTCTCCTGCATGGTACTGGATGGCCTCAGCTCACCTTGGACTGCTGTAGTTTTTTCACAGTACTCCACAGCACTAGCTGTGCACCTCCTTTAGGCTAGGTACCTAGCCTAAGTGAGACTAGTAAGTATCTTGTCCTAACACTATGTTACCGCCATAGATGACAACCAGATACATCAGGCACTTACTGCAGCGGAAATCAAAGAACATGGTACCCAAACCAAGTGGAGTAGAGATGAATTGAACGGAGTCAATGTAGTACTATGTAGGGGAAAAGTGCCAAGCAAATTTCCATATTCCTGGACATCAACAGGTGGCACTGAATGGATTTATAAAGTACTAAACCAAGGGTAGGACTAAAGCACCTTTAATACAGGGAGCCTACCATGTCCTGCCAGCACCCCATCACAGAGCACATTACAGTTACATACACCATACCTATGTTATGTATGTCACTTTTGTAGATTTGGAGGAAAACAACTTTGAAGTCATATGCAAATGAGGCTGTTGGTGCACTGGGGGTGGGGCTTCAGCCCTGAGTGCACTGCTCTTGTTGCTCAAGTAGGATGGGTGATGGGGAGGATTCATTTCCACTGTATGGGATGGTGCAGACAAGATGTGGTAGTGGTCTGATTGGGAAAACCATTGCAATCTTCAAAGGTGACATACAGAAAATCAACTTAAATATGTATGCAAATGAGCTGTTTGGTGCATGCTGGATGAGGTTGCATCTGCCATATCACCTATTTTCACCCATATTTGGCACATTTTGCTTCCCTACTATTAAGGTTGATATTTGGCTCTGGCAAACACAGCCATGCCCAATATTGCATAAGGATTGCCAGTTTTATTGTCAACAAGATTTCATGTTGATATAAAAACAGTGTATACCACCCCAACAATAATATATCAGTAAACTAGAATACAGGTAGCCGGACTCAATCTCACATTTGCCTTTCTTACCTGATCCCAGGATGTTTGTGTAAATTCAGCCCAAGAGGTTGCAGTGAATCTGGTGAAGTACACTTTAAATGGAACTAGGGACTGGAGACTAAAAATGGGCAAACTGCTTTGACATGAGTCGGGTTTGACCTGAATATCCCAAAATGTTTGGTTTTTAACAAAACCAAACAATTGGGGATTCATCTCAGACTAACTAAAACAGCCCCCGTGTTTCTTTTTTTTTAATATATATATATATATATATATATATATATATATATATATATATATATATTAATATAGATGGTGAGCCCCATATAGGGAGCACAATATACATTTATTTTTCTATCAGTATGTTTTTTTTGCAGAATTGGACGAAATCCACACAAACATATAAACTTCTTGCAGATGTTGTCTCTGGCAGGATTCAAATCCAGGACTCCAGCGCTGCAAGGCTGAAGTGCTAACCACTGAGCCAACATGTTGCCCTATCGGCTGCTGTGTTTCTGCATTGTGATAAATGATTATACTCTGTCTTTTCTGTCTCCATAGATAATATAATAGGTGGAGGTCCAAGGAATGTGAAATAAAATGAAAAACATTTATACTCACCTTCCTTTACTTATTTCGGGCCTCTTTGCTGCATCCGGCGTCCTCATACACCCAGGGTCACCAGTGAGGTCTGAGATTGGGCCACAACAGTCACATGGGCATGCCGAACCCATGTCACCACTGAGAACCAATCACAAGTCTCAGCAGTGATCACAGACGTCACGACATCACCAAAGAGACAGAAAGCCCTGGCCGCTGAAAGGAGACCTAAAAGAGGTGAAGGAAGGTGAGTATAAATGATTTCCTATTTTTACACTTTCTCTGAGCTCACCTCTTATACTCTGGGGTCTTCAGAGACCCAGTAGCGTAACTAGGAATGGCTGGGCTCCGTAGCGAACTTTTGACATGGAGCCCCCCCCCTTCCTGCCCGACATCGAAGACCTTGATTGACCGGCCCCTCGCCGCATTCCTGTGCACTCTGTTATGTCCCATAGTGGCTCCTGCACACAGTATTATGCCCCATAGTGGCCCCTGCACACAGTATTATGTCCCATAGTGGCCCCTGCACACAGTATTATGTCCCATAGTGGCCACTGCACACAGTATTATGCCCATAGTGGCCCCTGCACACAGTATTATGCCCATAGTTGCCCCTGCACACAGTATTATGCCCCATAGTGGCCACTGCACACAGTGTTATGACCATAGTGGCCCCTGCACACAGTATTATGCCCATAGTGGCCCCAGTACACAGTATTATGCCCCATAGTGGCCCCTGCACACAGTATTATGCCCCATAGTGGCCCCTGTACACAGTATTATGCCCATAGTTGCCCCTGCACACAGTATTATGCCCCATAGTGGCCCCTGCACACAGTGTTATGACCATAGTGGCCCCTGCACACAGTATTATGCCCTATAGTGGCCCCTGCACACAGTATTATGCCCCATAGTGGCCCCAGCACACAGTATTATGCCCATAGTTGCCCCTGTACACAGTATTATGCCCCATAGTGGCCCCTGCACACAGTATAATGTCCCATAGTGGCCCCTGTACACAGTATTATCCCCCATAGTTGCCTATGCACACAGTATTATGCCCATAGTGGCCCCTGCACACAGTATTACACCCCAATGTGGCCCCTGCACACGGTATAACGCCCCATAATGAACACCCATGAACAATTATTATACTTTGGCATCTTTTCAGATCTCAGAGTATAATAAACGAAGATCCAAGGGGGGGATACAAACATAAAAAACACTGTCACTTACCTATCCCCGGCCCACTGCAGTCCTCGGTGGTGTCGGCCATCTTTAATGACGTACGGACGTCACACACCCCTGCTAGGATCGGTAAGTAAATAGGGCCCGTTACTGGCTGGAGTAACTCCAGCCAGTAACGGACTATTAAGAAAAAAAAAAAACGCAGTAGCGGCTGTCGCCGATCCCCCAATGTCCCGGGCCCTGTGGCAGCTGCTACCCCGGTAGTTACGCCACTGCAGAGATCCTATAGTATAGTTATTATAGGGTCCTTCTGATCTTGTTCATGAAACAAATCAGGAACTTTAGCTATCCAAACCCAAAACAAATTTTGCCCCTGCACACAGTATTATGCCCCATAGTGGCCCCTGCACACAGTGTTATGACCATAGTGGCCCCTGCACACAGTATTATGCCCTATAGTGGCCCCTGCACACAGTATTATGCCCCATAGTGGCCCCAGCACACAGTATTATGCCCATAGTTGCCCCTGTACACAGTATTATGCCCCATAGTGGCCCCTGCACACAGTATTATGTCCCATAGTGGCCCCTGCACACAGTATTATGTCCCATAGTGGCCACTGCACACAGTATTATGCCCATAGTGGCCCCTGCACACAGTATTATGCCCATAGTTGCCCCTGCACACAGTATTATGTCCCATAGTGGCCACTGCACACAGTATTATGCCCATAGTGGCCCCTGCACACAGTATTATGCCCATAGTTGCCCCTGCACACAGTATTATGCCCCATAGTGGCCACTGCACACAGTGTTATGACCATAGTGGCCCCTGCACACAGTATTATGCCCATAGTGGCCCCAGTACACAGTATTATGCCCCATAGTGGCCCCTGCACACAGTATTATGCCCCATAGTGGCCCCTGTACACAGTATTATGCCCATAGTTGCCCCTGCACACAGTATTATGCCCCATAGTGGCCCCTGCACACAGTGTTATGACCATAGTGGCCCCTGCACACAGTATTATGCCCTATAGTGGCCCCTGCACACAGTATTATGCCCCATAGTGGCCCCAGCACACAGTATTATGCCCATAGTTGCCCCTGTACACAGTATTATGCCCCATAGTGGCCCCTGCACACAGTATAATGTCCCATAGTGGCCCCTGTACACAGTATTATCCCCCATAGTTGCCTATGCACACAGTATTATGCCCATAGTGGCCCCTGCACACAGTATTACACCCCAATGTGGCCCCTGCACACGGTATAACGCCCCATAATGAACACCCATGAACAATTATTATACTTTGGCATCTTTTCAGATCTCAGAGTATAATAAACGAAGATCCAAGGGGGGGATACAAACATAAAAAACACTGTCACTTACCTATCCCCGGCCCACTGCAGTCCTCGGTGGTGTCGGCCATCTTTAATGACGTACGGACGTCACACACCCCTGCTAGGATCGGTAAGTAAATAGGGCCCGTTACTGGCTGGAGTAACTCCAGCCAGTAACGGACTATTAAGAAAAAAAAAAAACGCAGTAGCGGCTGTCGCCGATCCCCCAATGTCCCGGGCCCTGTGGCAGCTGCTACCCCGGTAGTTACGCCACTGCAGAGATCCTATAGTATAGTTATTATAGGGTCCTTCTGATCTTGTTCATGAAACAAATCAGGAACTTTAGCTATCCAAACCCAAAACAAATTTTGCCCCTGCACACAGTATTATGCCCCATAGTGGCCCCTGCACACAGTGTTATGACCATAGTGGCCCCTGCACACAGTATTATGCCCTATAGTGGCCCCTGCACACAGTATTATGCCCCATAGTGGCCCCAGCACACAGTATTATGCCCATAGTTGCCCCTGTACACAGTATTATGCCCCATAGTGGCCCCTGCACACAGTATTATGTCCCATAGTGGCCCCTGCACACAGTATTATGTCCCATAGTGGCCACTGCACACAGTATTATGCCCATAGTGGCCCCTGCACACAGTATTATGCCCATAGTTGCCCCTGCACACAGTATTATGTCCCATAGTGGCCACTGCACACAGTATTATGCCCATAGTGGCCCCTGCACACAGTATTATGCCCATAGTTGCCCCTGCACACAGTATTATGCCCCATAGTGGCCACTGCACACAGTGTTATGACCATAGTGGCCCCTGCACACAGTATTATGCCCATAGTGGCCCCAGTACACAGTATTATGCCCCATAGTGGCCCCTGCACACAGTATTATGCCCCATAGTGGCCCCTGTACACAGTATTATGCCCATAGTTGCCCCTGCACACAGTATTATGCCCCATAGTGGCCCCTGCACACAGTGTTATGACCATAGTGGCCCCTGCACACAGTATTATGCCCTATAGTGGCCCCTGCACACAGTATTATGCCCCATAGTGGCCCCAGCACACAGTATTATGCCCATAGTTGCCCCTGTACACAGTATTATGCCCCATAGTGGCCCCTGCACACAGTATAATGTCCCATAGTGGCCCCTGTACACAGTATTATCCCCCATAGTTGCCTATGCACACAGTATTATGCCCATAGTGGCCCCTGCACACAGTATTACACCCCAATGTGGCCCCTGCACACGGTATAACGCCCCATAATGAACACCCATGAACAATTATTATACTTTGGCATCTTTTCAGATCTCAGAGTATAATAAACGAAGATCCAAGGGGGGGATACAAACATAAAAAACACTGTCACTTACCTATCCCCGGCCCACTGCAGTCCTCGGTGGTGTCGGCCATCTTTAATGACGTACGGACGTCACACACCCCTGCTAGGATCGGTAAGTAAATAGGGCCCGTTACTGGCTGGAGTAACTCCAGCCAGTAACGGACTATTAAGAAAAAAAAAAAACGCAGTAGCGGCTGTCGCCGATCCCCCAATGTCCCGGGCCCTGTGGCAGCTGCTACCCCGGTAGTTACGCCACTGCAGAGATCCTATAGTATAGTTATTATAGGGTCCTTCTGATCTTGTTCATGAAACAAATCAGGAACTTTAGCTATCCAAACCCAAAACAAATTTTGCAAGGTCCGCCCATCTCTACCAAAGACACTCCTTTTGATAATAATAATATACCTGTAATCCATCTGGCCACTATGGACTTGCTGTTCTTTCCTTTGTTACAGCTTTGGTAATGTATGACAAAATTTCTGATAGTCTGGAGTCTTTAACTTTGTCAAATAGTCATGAAACGCCCTTATGACATCCAAGATTCATTTTTTTTCTGGTTTTCCATTTCGGGATCTGTAAAGAGAACTGGAAAAAATATTTCCTGATCAATAGCCATTTGGAAGACCCTTTTGGATCAAATCCCACCATGGTCCATAGAACCAGACAATCAGAAAAGTCTCTAAATTATAGCTATTGTTTACATGAAACGGCCTGGCTATCACTAATTCTTCCAGCAGAGGCGGTAGCCACTAGCAATGGAGATTTACAGAGAAATGCGGAAGAGAAATATCCTAAAGAGGTTGTTTTTGATAGTTGTTTCAAAAAAACCAAGTCCCAAGATGATGATGGAAGTTGAACTGGAGGTTGGATCTTGACACCTGAAAAAAACCATTAGTGTCCCTATGAGTTTTAGGGTTAAGAACTGAACTTTTGACGATTTCTTCATCAGACCCTTTTCCCTCTTAAAGAAACTGCAAATGGACTGGGACTGAGCTAGATTTCTTGTAGAGCACCAGTCAGCAAAGAACTTCCATACACAATTCTACACCTTCACCATGCTTGGATTGCTAGCAACGAAAAAACAGTGAATAATCTCTACAGATTGCCACTTCTCAGATTGACGTTCTGAACCTGCAAGCCAAAAGATGGAGATACTCAGGATTGGGGTTTAGAAGTTCATTCTGGATCAAAAGACTGTCTCATCTGTAGCTTCGACAGGGTCAGTAGAAGAAGAAACCAAACAATTTTGAAATGGAATTAAAGCCCTCACTATTGTCTTCTTTTGCTTGATTTGCTGAAGAACTTTTGGTATAAGGGGAAACGGAAGAAAAACATCAGTTTGCAGGTTACTGATGTGGGCTTTGGCCCAGGCCACTATATCTATTCTCAACTGTCTCCCTCTAGACTCAAGCTAACTTGTCATCTTTGTGGATCTTCTGAATTTTTTCTTGCTGAAGCTCAAAAAGGCTGTCAGGTTGAGAAGGGAGGTTGCAGGAATTAGACTGGGGTTCTACATCTCTTGTCCACTGCTTTACCCACAGTTCCTTTCTATTAGGGTTAATGAAAGTTAATTTTTGGCTAAGACTCAACATAGGAGTCACATACAAGTTCAGCTGATGACTTTAGCATTGAGAAACTCAATAGGGTAATCTTCTTGGAGAAACCACTCTGAAGATCACAGGATAACTTTCTCCAGCCAATTGCCCAAGGCAAGGTCTACCAGTTTGAAAGCCAATGATGACTTAAAGACATTCGCAAAGTTAGTGACATTACAGACACTCACTTCACTTCTTATCCATGAGGTCACACAGAGGAGAAAATTTTTCAGCTGGAAACATTGATCTCATGGCCAATTTGGCCGTGGTCAAGTTAACTTTGGGGAGCATTTCCAAATTTTCAGTTCCTTTACTTTCTAACCTTAGCTTCTAAACAGATTTGAAGCTGACTCCAGGACCAGATTTCTTATCATTATTGAACTGGCGTCCATAATCTTCTTCCCAACTTGACAGTGTCTTTTACTGCTCTTGTTGAACTTGTTAACTCACTTTTTTGGATGGGTAGTTGTCATCTGGATCGGTCAAATCTGAAGATAGAAGAGAAATCTGAATCCCGTCAATATTCTGCGTGACCACCCTTTGGAGCAGGACTCCTGGAAGTGATGATATGGCCCCGACAGGTCTCAATATCACCTCAGTTTGACTAGGATTACATGAAGAGACAGAAGGAATGGAGGCGGCCTACATCCACATCTCTGCTTAGTTCTCCAAGCTGGCGGTAATAACCTCCCTGCCGAGGTCCTTCAAAAACGTTCTACAAGTGTCCATAGAAGAACTGGTGGAAGGCTAAGGGCAAAGGTCACACCAAATATTGATGGGATTTAGAGTTCTCTTTCATTAATAAATTCACTTCAGTTTATTAATTGACAAAAATAAACTATTCTATTTTTGAAAGCAGTCTTACTATAGATAGATAGTAGCATAGATAGATAGATAGATAGATAGATAGATAGATAGATAGATGGATAGATAGGACACTAGTTGTTGAACTTATCTGGAGTGCTGCCATTTTTCCTTCTTATCTAATTATTGGAGGTTTTGCCACCCTTTTTTGGGGGGTTTGCACCCGAACCTAATTTTTTTCTGTTCTGCTTTAAAATTTTTATTTATAGATAGATAGATAGATAGATAGATAGATAGATAGAGAGATAGACCGACCATGTCCGCTTCAATGAACATATCCCTTTAAAGCAAGGCCTTGTCCTAGTCCATAAACGTAATGCTAACTTCAAAGCCCAAGAACACAAAACTGTTTACTACTTGCATTAATGCAGAATAAAATAGCTGTTTATCCATATAGCAAATGCAAAACGGAGAATGGGAGCAAATTAAGCCATTGGGGGACAGTGGCGTGAATGGGTGATACGCTAGTGAAACCAAAACGTGGACAGACATGGGTCATTGGTTAGGGGTAGGGATTGTGAAGAGGCAACCACTCAAGAAATCCATCTCGACAGTGCGTTGATCGATCATGACCTTGTATCCATGACATTTATCGGCCCTGATGCTCTCAGTCAAGTCAGGGCACCTGGACTATGTCTTCTGGCAACACCCAGTATGGACTACATAGTATAGGCTTGGAGAGATTAACACAAGTAACCGGGTCTGATGTCATGGGACACAAATGATGCTTTGACAGCCATCAATTTACACATTAACTGTTTGCTTGTTAATTTATCCTGCTTTCTTTGGCTCTGAATGTGCACCTGCAATGTCAAGGGTCAGCCTATAATAAACTGGGGCATGTTTGAAATGATGCACTCAAGTGGAAGATGTTCCTATTGACAGCCCCGAGCGTGCAGCCGAAGACCACTGCATAGCTTTAATATATTATTTTATGTTACGTTTACTTTTAGGTTGGAAAATAGTAAAGTTTTCTACTTTATTTTTACATCCATTTTTAGTTGTCATTTTTTTTTTCTATTTTTTCTCATTTATTTTGTTCATGCAATCTTTGTTTTTGAGGAGTTTGAAGAGAGTTAAACAATTCTCCCTGCCACACCCCAGTCCAGTGTCCATTGTCAGCCCCTGACCTGATAAATGCGCTTGGCTGACATCAAATAGTCCAGCCCTGACCGTCCACATTTCAGTATGTGAATCAGTCCTGAAGCATGACACAGCTTAGTGAACTTGCTAAATTGCTCAAACCTATTGAAGGAAACAGAAAGCCAATGGGAATTCATACAGGAATGGTGAGAAGGGAATCTCAAGGACTGGCCATTAAATTTCTCGAGGTTCTCAGACCCAATAGCGTGATAGCATATATGTCTTCTTGCTACTATACATGATATATTCTTGCAATAGGCAGACTCGAATTGTTCTTCTAAGCTTATAGTAAAAACTGTACATTGCATTTATATATATGTTCTGTGTCCTGGGCTGCAGGTTCAGGATCAAATGCAGATTGCATAGAATTCTATGGAATTTATTAGATGTCAAAGCGTTTTTACTGGAACATTCTCTTACATATGGGGTGTCCTGAAATGTCTAGAGAGTCAATATTTGAAGGTCATAGTGTCAGTCTCCTGCTAAACCTCTTCTTCAGTCGGTCAAGACTCTTAAAACCCTTGTTCCCTCATGCAGAGGGATCAATACCCCCTGATGGCACCTTAGTGCGCTCTCAATGTAGCATCAAATAGAGGGCTATCATCTTACTTACCAATTTGGAAGGGTCAATCACCTTGCCCTCCGTACAATGAAATAAGAAGCCTATCTTGTTGTGTAATTACTCTCCTCTATGTACAGGGCCACGTGGCTGAGCACATTAAGGATGGGAGAGGAGTGCGGCCTCCTTGTGCTTTCTTTGGGGCTGATTCACATTAGGATATACTTTTACCATTGCAATTTGTTAGAGAGAGTTAAATCATGTGCGTAAGTCCAAATCCTCAGGATAAACTACACGGCCATGTTCGGCCAAGAAACTTAGTCCTCAGTAAATCTGTTACATTATTAGACCCGTCCAGTCTGTCTGTTCACGTCCTGTTACTTGGCTTACTTTACATTTGGCACTCAGGCTCAGATTGACAATAGTGTCATCTTAAACAGTCTGAAAATTAATCTGGCGTATTTTTAGGCCGTCCACTGTACGTTTGTATCAACTTTTATTTGGCTTACTTTGAGCCATCGAAAAATGTCAATCAAAATCCACAGTAAAAATGCAGATTTATATTTTAACATTAATCATGAAATATATAGCTAAAAAGAATTAAAATGGTCAAAGGTCACATGATCTTGGAGAAGAGGCAGATGCATAATATAATGTTGGGCGGATTGGTTTGCAATCAGATTCAAACTGAATATTCCAAATTGTTCATTTTTTTCACCCTATAAGGACGCACGGTAGTTTTTACGTTTATGCATCGCAACTTTTTTCATATTTTCCTTCCCCGCCTTCTAAAATTCATAACAATTTTATTTTTCTGTCGACATAGCTATGGAAGGGCTTATTCTTTGCGTGACGAGTTGTACTTTCATTTGGCACCATTTTGGGATACATATAATGTTTTGATTAACATATATATATATATATATATATATATATATATATATATATATATAGGGATCCATGTGAAAACCCCCACAATTTTATCATAATTCATTCACTGTGCATTAAAAACGACATGGCAATTTTTTCTGGCAGGTCATTATGATTATGGCAATGCCATATTTATATAAGTTTTATTAGGTTTTACCACTTTTACAAATAAAAGGTCACTTTTTAAAAATGGACGATTTTACCGGGGTCACCGTATTCTGACACCTGTAACTTTTTTAGTAAATGAGTAAGGGCTCAAGCTGTACTTTTTATTGGTACCAATGTTTGGCAAGTATGACTTTTTGATCACTTTTTATTGTTAATTTTTGTAGAAAGCAAAGTGACTAAAATACAGTATATGATTTTGCACACTGCGGTATATTTTTTGTAACAGTATTTTTGGATAGTGGGGACTTATTGCTGCTTATTGTTGCTCCATGCAGGACTTTTGCCTTTGCTAATTTTCGGTACAGGCTGTGCCAGAGTCCCGTGGGAACACCCAGACTATGAAAAAGTCACAGGGTTTGGTTCACTGTGGGAAGTCTGCAACTGACCGATTGCAGCAAAAAAAATCAGCCCAAATCAGCTGGATTTCACCAGGGCTTTCTTCCATGATTCCTAGGCAGTTGGCCCAACTTTTAGGCTGAGTTCAGACAGGGTTTTTTGGTCTGGAATTTGACGCGGAGGCCGCCTCAGATTCCAGACCAAAAAATGGGTAGCCGTGCACCGGCATTCAGTCGCGCCACTCTGCCAAATGAATGGGCCTAATCGGGAGGGAGTGTCTTCAGACGGATGTCCGGCCACGGCATCCACCTGAAGAAAGAGCATGTTGCTTCTTTTTTCCGAGAGCGGCAACAAACCACTTACGGCAAAAGGAACCCATTAATTTCAATGGGAGGCGTTTTTTTGCTCAGGATTCCACCTCAAAATCCTGACCAAAAAACTCTGTGTGAACTCGGCCTTAACCTTTACATTGCAAAGGCTGAAAACCACAATTGAAGACCCAGCAATAACTGACTCAAAACCTGCAGTGTTAGGGCTTGTTCACATCTGTGCCCGTACTCCGTTCTGCAGGTTTCCGTTTCCTGCACAAAACAGGGGCATGAAACGGATATGTGCCGGCATGTTTCAAGTCCATTCAATTGAATGGGCTTGAAAAGTCTCCGGTCGTATGCACCGGCGAGCATTTTATGTGCTCTGCGGCGAAACCGTTTTTTTTTTTAAACCAGACACAGAGTCGGACATGCAGTACTCTGTGTCCGGATTAAAAAAAAAAATCACAGAGCGGATAAAACGCTCACCGGTGCTCACGGCCGGACTCGGCATGACACGTTTCCGTCTTCTGTATGCACTTTGCCTTTAAGTTTTTTTCAGTAACGTGTGTGGGATTTGTTTAAATGTCACTCAATACATTACTTCTGTAGTTCCCTGTGGGTTAGCTGCCGGAGATTCTGTGATGGTTAACTCACTGCAAACTCACCACATGTTCCCCACAGATTTAGACTGGAGCCACAGGGAAATTCTGCCACATGTTCCTTCGCCGGTTGGGTCAAAAATCACTCTAAGGCCCCGTTCCCACAGAGTAACGTACTGTTCATTTAGACACGTAAACACGTGACAGAGCGAGGCGCTTCAAAACAGATCCCATTGACTTCAATGGGTGCCGGCTTACGCGCGCTACACATTGAAATCAATGGGAGGCTTTATAACCCATTGATTTCAATGTGTAGCGCACGTAAGCCGGCACCCATTGAAGTCAATGGGATCTGTTTTGAAGCGCCTCGCTCTGACACGTGTTTACGTGTCTAAATGAGCAGCGGGTTACTTCATCGGAACGGGGCCTAAGGATAGAGACACACGAAAGTGGTGCAAAATGGCTGTGTAACTCCCACCAATTTTCCGGCGTGAGTCACAGTAAATCTGTTATGCCAAGGCGTCCCCATCCTGGCCCGATTTTGACCTTGAGCAGGTCAGAAAAGGGAAAAAGTGGAGCATTTTTGGCACTTTTTTGGCATAAGTAGTGGTGCGTCAAAAACGTGCCACTTTCAGTAAATTCTCCCTAGCCTGTGAGACCTGCGATGGAGAATGAGGTTACTGGTAAAAAGCGAAAATTGAAAGGTCTTATACAAGCAACAACTCTGCTCATACTACCCAACCATCCATAGAAATGCAAGATCTGCTTGACTGAGTGTACGTGTACTTAGTAAGGAGAGGGGAATAAGTGCTGCCAGATACAAGTGAGAAGAAAGGAAGGAGCATGTTGAAATTCACCTTGCTTAATCCTTTCCTCTCATGTGCTATTGGGGGAAGTCAGGGCACCCCCATAGACCTTAGACAATCAATAGAATTCATCAAATTGTTGGATTTGACCGACATTCATCTAATATGTATGGATAACTTTAGTGCATGTTCTATTTTGAATTCCTGCTGTCATTTAACTGTAAATAAACAGTGGTGTAACTAAAGTCTTGTCGGTGCAATCTTTTGTCCGGGCCCCCTACCTCCCCCTACAGTGAATTCTTGATAATGATGGGTACGGGTGCTAAGGAGTTTAATCCACCTTAGTGTGGTTAGGGGAATCTGTGGGTCTCCTTGGCTTATGGACCAGAAGGAATCTGCAACCTCAATACTGATGCCAGTGCTTATGGGCCCCCTAAAGCTCCTGGGCCACGGTGTGACTGCACCATTGCAGCCCCTCAAGTTACACCCCTGGCATCATTGCTTCCAGAAGAAACTAAGTGCTTAATACCAAGTCATACACGCTATGGTGTCACATTCATTGCACCTCTTGAGATCTGCAAACATGACTTGGTGCACCCAGAACTCTCCCCAAACTGCTGTTCCAGGCGGTCTGCAGCGCTAGAACCTATACATGGTATAGGGAGAATTATACTGCATACTATGTGGTGGTACTAAGGTGGATCCTAGTGTGGGGGGACAATAAGGAGGCATTATGTTGTGTGAGGGCACTAAAGGAGCATTATAATGTACAATAACAAAACATATATGCAGATCAGTGGTGGACAGAAATGTCAGAGTGCTGAAGATAACTGCTCTAATAGCTCAGGAATGGCGGGGCTAAAGAAAAAGTTCCACCGGTGCCGGAATCAGTGGATTAGGTGTAAGGCGTTGGTTGGTAAAAGGTCCTCTTTAAGGTAACCTGTTATTTACTGGGCCCCTATGCTATACAACTTGCACATTTAGTGACAATGGAGCTTTTTAAAAACTGAAAGATACATGTGACCAGTATGCAATATTTGTACTCACTTTGTTGCGGAATATCTCTTTTTTTGTGTATACCCCGGCTGTATGGGAAAAACATGATGTGACTTTACAGCGAGGCTCTTGACATAACTGTGGTGTAAATGTAACATATGGGAGCCACTTATCATGAACCAGCAGCCGCTCTGCAAGACAAAGCAGGTGACTGAACTACTAGGCCATATCTGTCAATGGTGCAGGTGTAGAATTGTTGGGTAGTAGGAAAGGACGGGGTTAAAACTTTGCTCTAATGAGATTCACTCTGGAGACCCCGCACAATGAATTTTCTTCATATTTTTGACATTTGGGCTTCTTTTTCTCTGTTTTTCAATTTAAGGGATGTTCTGTGGTTTATTTCTGTCACATCACATCCCCCATGGACCTGTATTTCTGGACCTGCAGTATATACATGCACATGTATAAAATACAGACATGCATATACACATTGTGCATAAATATATACACGTCAGTGTGGAAGGTTGTATTAGGACATTTCCTTGCAGATTCCATCATAAGTCCTGGAAAAAATTGACGCTAAAGTGATGAACACTATGATGGAAACCGAACAGACCCCATTATATGTGAAGAGGGTCTGCTGGACGCTGTCGGTGTCAATCATGTAATGGATTCACTACGGTCGCCAGTCTGTTAATAGATTCATGTGGTACTTTATGATAACAAAACCCATGACTGTCAATCAGGATGGTTACTGACTGAAAGTCTTCGATTTGTATCTTTGCAGTCCGTTGTTCTGATCTCTTGATGGATCAGAACAATGAGCAAACAAAGGTAGTGTGAATTTAGCCAAAAATACACACCTAGAAATGCACCTTACACACAAATACTGGTTATGCACATATACACACTATGCATACAAATACTATATACACTGTACACCAGTGGCATAACTTCCGCCAAAGCAGCAGAGGCAGCTACCACAGGGCCCGGGACATTAGGGGCCCGGTGACAGCCGCTACCGCTGCTATCATTATACTCGGGGGTCTTTTCGGACCCCGAGTATAATGATTGGCGGACCGGGAGAGGTAAGGGACATAAAAAACACTGTTACTTACCTCTCCACCATCCTGCCAGGCCTCCTTCCTGACGTCCTTTCTGATGTCTCTGACGTCACATGAACCCGGCCTACGTCCCGGGTCATGTGACGTCCGACATCATTGAAGAAGGACGGCAGCGGAGAAGACAACGTAGGAGTCGGGGGACAGGTAAGAAATAGTAATTTTTTTATGTTTTTATTCCCCCGGGTCTCTGATTATTATATTCTGGGGTCTGAAAAGACCCCAGAGTATACTAATTGTTTATGGGTGTCCATTATGGGCTATAATACTCTGTGCAGGGGCCACTATGGGGGATAATACTGTGTGCAGGGGCCACTATGGGCTATAATACTGTGTGCAGGGGCCACTATGGGGGATAATACTGTGTGCACGGGCCACTATGGGGGATAATACTGTGTGCAGGGGCCACTATGGGACATAATACTGTGTGCAGGGGCCACTATGGGGGATAATACTGTGTGCAGGGGCCACTAAGGGGTATAATACTGTGTGCAGGGGCCACTATGGGGGATAATACTATGTGCAGAGGCCACTATGGGGCATAATACTGTGTGCAGGGGACACTATGGGGGATAATACTATGTGCAGAGGCCACTATGGGGGATAATACTGTGTGAAGGGGCCACTATGGGGCATAATAGAACACGCAGGAATGCATAGGAGGGGGTCCGTCGAGGTCTTCGGCGACGGTCGGGGGGAGGGCCCATGTCAAAAGTTCACCACGGGGCCCCGCCATTCCTAGTTACGCCACTGCCGTAAACATACCGTAAAGTACACGAACCTCACATATGCACTTATATATTTTGCACACACATATACAATAGAGAGAAAATATGCTTATTATACACATAGTTCATTTTTGGTCAGGGAATAGGACTCGGATAGATTTCACCAATAAACTGGAACCAAATTTCTGGCATAAATTACAGTAATCCTGCCCCATCCCAACTCAATTGTTACCCCACTCTGACCTCTTTCAAAGTTAGCAAGAGGGGTGCAAATGAGAAATAAAAATTGAATTTTTGCATATAGATTGTCACTTTTTCCTGCTTTGTATACCAGAAGGCGGGAGTATAAGGCATGACACATTCCCTCCATTACACACGTACATACACAAAATACATTGTGCACACACAGCATAAAACTTGGTGCAGAAATAGGAGAATATACAGTAGATACATGAGGCTCGATAAATAGCCATATACATATACACTACAGCTACGTACGCACGCATCTTTACAATAAGTCCATACACACTACACATGTATATACATATCACACATACTGAAAAACATAAAATAAAAAACTGATTCTATAGACATTCATATACATGCATGTGTGCATACATGGGTACACGTACCTATAAATATTTTCCATGCATGTATACACAAACACCTATATGCACACACATTCACATTATGGCATTATATGCACACAGGACACCTATGCACTTACTTTGTTTCTGGTGAGTTGGATCCCAGACTCCATCAAGTAGGAGGGGTTTACTAGTCCCCACCCCCATCTAGAAAAAAATATAGCTGGGTTGGGCCTGTTGATCTGCACTCGGCTAGTAATGGCTGCTGACCTCCTCCCCTCCCTCCTGGTCCTGACTATAGCACAGGACAATAGTAACTATTTTACAACAGAAGGGGGCGCCTTCCTTGTAAGGACTGTGTATTGTATGTAGCAATCCTGTAATACACTGAGTACAGCGATGACTAGTACATATTACAGTATATCAGCTCCCTGGTTGGGCCCCCATTCCCTTGTACAGCTGAACTAACTGCACAGGCAACATGTCTGCCCCTGATATGTATGTACATGATTTAAAGATGTTGGAACATGTGTCCACCTTACCGTGGTCCATTAATCAAGGGACAGGAGACTTTGGGGTGAACTTGTGGAGTTTCATACATAAGAAAGCCATAGGCCGGAGCTCACATTGCATATACAGTCACAGCAAGGTGAATCCTATCCCCACTTTATGATAAAATATGTACAGAGGACACACTGCGATATCCAAAACCGTTGCAGTTTTGGAAATCGCAGCATGTCAATTATACCTACGGAAACGCTGGCAGTTTCCCTGTAATGTATAAATGTAGCAGAAAGTCCATAGAGGAAACTTCTACGAGGGGAAGAACCACGATGTGTTACGGGTGCGGTTTTCTGACTTATTACCCCAAGTGCTGAAAAGTCTGGCTATTCCTCTGATAGGCTAAGGCCCCACGTAGCAGGCCGCATCAAAAAAGCGCTGTGGGAAGAAAACGCAGCGGCAACGCATTGTGGTTTTTTCTATAGCGCTTTTCACGGAAATTCTGCAGAGGTTTCATCTATGCTTCCATTATACCTATAGGGAAACCGCCAGCATTTCTACAGTATAGGTATAATTGACATGCTGTGATTTGCAAAACCGCAACGTTTTTAGAAATTGTAGCATGTCCACTGTTCGTATTTTTCTGCACTGTATGGATGGGATTTGCAGGGACTTTATGAAATGTGGGACCCTGGCCATAAAGTAAGTCCTTTGAGCATTAGCTACTCTATTTATCTATCTTCTATCTATCTATCTATCTATCTATCTTCTATCTATCTATCTATCTATCTATCTCCTATCTATCTATCTATCTATCTATCTATCTATCTATCTATCTCCTATCAATATCTATCTATCTATCTCCTATCTATCTATCTATCTATCTATCTATCTATCTTCTATCTATCTATCTATCTATCTATCTATCTCCTATCAATATCTATCTATCTATCTATCTATCTATCTATCTATCTACCTCCTATCTATCTATCTATCTATCTTCTATCTATCTATCTATCTATCTCCTATCTATCTATCTATCTATCTATCTATCTATCTTCTATCTATCTATCTATCTATCTCCTATCAATATCTATCTATCTATCTATCTATCTATCTATCTATCTATCTATCTATCTCCTATCTATCTATCTATCTATCTATCTATCTATCTTCTATCTATCTATCTGTCTATCTATCTATCTACCTGTCTATCTATCTACCTGTCTATCTATATCCTATCAATATCTATCTATCTATCTATCTATCTATCTATCTATCTCCTATCAATATCTATCTATCTATCTATCTATCTATCTATCTACCTCCTATCTATCTATCTATCTATCTATCTATCTATCTATCTATCTTCTATCTATCTATCTATCTATCTATCTAAGATCTATCTATCTATCTATCTATCTATCTATCTATCTATCTATCTATCTAACCCATATCATCTATCTATCCATCTATCTTCTATCTATCTATCTATCTATCTATCTATCTATCTATCTATCTTCTATCTATCTATCTATCTATCTATCTATCTAAGATCTATCTATCTATCTATCTAAGATCTATCTATCTATCTATCTATCTATCTAAGATCTATCTATCTATCTATCTATCTATCTATCTATCTATCTATCTATCATCTATCTATCTATCTATCTCCTATCTATCTATCTATCTATCTATCAATCTATCTCCTATCTATCTATCTATCTATCTATCTATCTATCTATCAATCTATCTCCTATCTATCTATCTATCTCCTATCTATCTATCTATCTATCTATCTAAGATCTATCTATCTATCTATCTATCTATCTATCTATATATCTATCTATCATCTATCTATCTATCTATCTATCTATCTATCTCCTATCTATCTATCTATCTATCTATCTATCAATCTATCTATCTCCTATCTATCTATCTATCTCCTATCAATATCTATCTATCTATCTATCTATCTATCTATCTCCTATCTATCTATCTATCTATCTATCTATCTTCTATCTATCTATCTATCTATCTATCTCCTATCTATCTATCTATCTTCTATCTATCTATCTATCTATCTATCTATCTATCTATCTATCTATCTATCTACCTGTCTATCTATCTACCTGTCTATCTATCTCCTATCAATATCTATCTATCTTCTATCTATCTATCTATCTATCTATCTCCTATCTATCTATCTATCTATCTATCAATCTATCTCCTATCTATCTATCTATCTATCTATCTATCTATCAATCTATCTCCTATCTATCTATCTATCTATCTATCTATCTATCTCCTATCTATCTATCTATCTATCTAAGATCTATCTATCTATCTATCTATATATCTATCTATCATCTATCTATCTATCTATCTCCTATCTATCTATCTATCTATCTATCTATCTATCAATCTATCTATCTCCTATCTATCTATCTATCTATCTATCTATCTATCTATCTATCTATCTATCTATCTATCATCTATCTATCTATCTATCTATCTATCTCCTATCAATATCTATCTATCTATCTATCTATCTATCTATCTATCTATCTATCTCCTATCTATCTATCTATCTTCTATCTATCTATCTATCTATCTCCTATCTATCTATCTATCTATCTTCTATCTATCTATCTATCTATCTATCTATCTATCTATCTACCTGTCTATCTATCTACCTGTCTATCTATCTCCTATCAATATCTATCTATCTTCTATCTATCTATCTATCTATCTATCTATCTATCTCCTATCTATCTATCTATCTATCTATCTATCTATCTTCTATCTATCTATCTATCTATCTATCTATCTATCTATCTATCTATCTATCTACCTGTCTATCTATCTACCTGTCTATCTATCTCCTATCAATATCTATCTATCTATCTATCTATCTATCTATCTATCTATCTATCTCCTATCTATCTATCTATCTATCTATCTATCTATCTATCTATCTCCTATCAATATCTATCTATCTATCTACCTCCTATCTTTCTATCTATCTATCTATCTATCTATCTATCTATCTATCTCCTATCTATCTATCTATCTATCTATCTAACCCATATCATCTATCTATCCATCTATCTTCTATCTATCTATCTATCTATCTATCTATCTATCTAAGATCTATCTATCTATCTAAGATCTATCTATCTATCAATCTATCTCCTATCTATCTATCTATCTATCTATCTATCAATCTATCTCCTATATATATATATATCTATCTATCCATCCATCTATCTATCTATCTATCTATCTATCTATCTATCTATCTATCTCCTATCTATCTATCTATCTATCTAAGATCTATCTATCTATCTATCTATCTATCTATCTATCTAAGATCTATCTATCTATCTATCTAAGATCTATCTATCTATCTAAGATCTATCTATCTATCTATCTATCTATCTATCAATCTATCTCCTATCTATCTATCTATCTATCTATCTATCAATCTATCTCCTATATATATATCTATCCATCTATCTATCTATCTATCTATCTCCTATCTATCTATCTATCTATCTATCAATCTATCTATCTCCTATCTATCTATCTATCTATCTATCTATCTATCTATCTATCTCCTATATATCTATCTAATATCTATCTATCTCCTATCTATCTATCTATCTATCTATCTATCTATCTATCTATCTATCTATCCATCCATCTATCTATCTATCTATAGTTAGGGCCAGAAATATTTGGACAGTGACACAAGTTTTGTTATTTTAGCTGTTTACTAAAACATGTTCAGAAATACAATTATATATATAATATGGGCTGAAAGTGCACACTCCCAGCTGCAATATGAGAGTTTCCACATCCAAATCGGAGAAAGGGTTTAGGAATCATAGCTCTGTAATGCATAGCCTCCTCTTTTTCAAGGGACCAAAAGTAATTGGACAATGGACTCTAAGGGCTGCAATTAACTCTGAAGATGTCTCCCTCGTAAACCTGTAATCAATGAAGTAGTTAAAAGGTCTGGGGTTGATTCCAGGTGTGTGGTTTTGCATTTGGAAGCTGTTGCTGTGACCAGACAACATGCGGTCAAAGGAACTCTCAATTGAGGTGAAGCAGAACATCCTGAGGCTGAAAAAAAAGAAAAAATCCATCAGAGAGATAGCAGACATGCTTGGAGTAGCAAAATCAACAGTCGGGTACATTCTAAGAAAAAAGGAATTGACTGGTGAGCTTGGGAACTCAAAAAGGCCTGGGCGTCCACAGATGACAACAGTGGTGGATGATCGCCGCATACTTTCTTTGGTCAAGAAGAACCCGTTCACAACATCAACTGAAGAACACTCTCAGTGAAGTAGGTGTATCTGTCTCTAAGTCAACAGTAAAGAGAAGACTCCATGAAAGTAAATACAAAGGGTTCACATCTAGATGCAAACCATTCATCAATTCCAAAAATAGACAGGCCAGAGTTAAATTTGCTGAAAAACACCTCAAGAAGCCAGCTCAGTTCTGGAAAAGTATTCTATGGACAGATGAGACAAAGATCAACCTGTACCAGAATGATGGGAAGAAAAAAGTTTGGAGAAGAAAGGGAACGGCACATGATCCAAGGCACACCACATCCTCTGTAAAACATGGTGGAGGCAACGTGATGGCATGGGCATGCATGGCTTTCAATGGCACTGGGTCACTTGTGTTTATTGATGACATAACAGCAGACAAGAGTAGCCGGATGAATTCTGAAGTGTACCGGGATATACTTTCAGCCCAGATTCAGCCAAATGCTGCCAAGTTGATCGGACGGCGCTTCATAGTACAGATGGACAATGACCCCAAGCATACAGCCAAAGCTACCCAGGAGTTCATGAGTGCAAAAAAGTGGAACATTCTGCAATGGCCAAGTCAATCACCAGATCGTAACCCAATTGAGCATGCATTTCACTTGCTCAAATCCAGACTTAAGGCGGAAAGACCCACAAACAAGCAAGACCTGAAGGCTGCGGCTGTAAAGGCCTGGCAAAGCATTAAGAAGGAGGAAACCCAGCGTTTGGTGATGTCCATGGGTTCCAGACTTAAGGCAGTGATTGCCTCCAAAGGATTCGCAACAAAATATTGAAAAAAAAAATATTTTGTTTGGGTTATGTTTATTTGTCCAATTACTTTTGAGCTCCTAAAATGTGGAGTGTTTGTAAAGAAATGTGTACAATTCCTACATTTTCTATCAGATATTTTTGTTCAACCCTTCAAATTAAACGTTACAATCTGCACTTGAATTCTGTTGTAGAGGTTTCATTTCAAAACCAATGTGGTGGCATGCAGAGCCCAACTCGCGAAAATTGTGTCACTGTCCAAATATTTCTGGCCCTAACTGTATCTATCTATCTATCTATCTATCTATCTATCTATCTATCTATCTATCTATCTATCTATCTATCTATCTCCTATCTATCTATCTATCTATCTATCTAATATCTATCTATCTCCTATCTATCTATCTATCTATCTATCTATCTATCTATCTATCTACCTCAGAGCAAGTTTCTGCCCTGAATACTAATACATGGGGCACCTATGGGGACATTATGCGTAAAATAAATGCAGACACTTTTTTTTTCTGTTTTTCTGGGTTATGCTACAAAAGAAAAGCTTTATCATGTATTTGGCTACTCGGGGCAGATAAGTTTCTAGTTTTATCTTATATAAACTGCCT
Organism: Leptodactylus fuscus; assembly: GCF_031893055.1. Lineage (NCBI taxonomy): Eukaryota > Metazoa > Chordata > Amphibia > Anura > Leptodactylidae > Leptodactylus > Leptodactylus fuscus. The sequence goes on from NC_134266.1 coordinate 244,854,304, forward strand.
TTGTCCCAGACTTCATTTTCAGAGAAATCACAGTAAACAGCTCCATTGAGTCCCAGATGAGAAGCCTTGAACTCCAGTCACCTCTGCCACTGAAGAGGTTAATAAATGTCCTATACATATTACATATTACCGCAATACAAACACGTTAATGACATGCATGGGCACTGCAGAAACACAAACACCTATTATACCTATTGGATCTCACATTAATGTGCTGCCCATTCCTGAGAGGCCGTACTGGTCGTAAAATACCCAAGTGTGATATCAGGCAGTATCCATTAGTGCGCTTTGTGATTATCAAATGTTTATGCCTTTTTCTGTAATTTAGATCCTTTACAGCAATTATGTAATTACAGACTGAAATAGAAAAGTGTATTCTGCTGCAAATCCATCAGGCTGGTGAGGTGACACTGCCCTCTACAGGACAGGGCTGATACTGCAACTCATGTCTCAGTATAGTGGATGATGGTAGGTTTATACATTTATTATTTATTACACAAATACATACACACATAAAAATATATATAAATGTTTGTATATATATTTATATATGTGTATGTGTGTAGAAATGTGCTGCAGATACATGGTGATTTCCTAAAACGTTGCGGTTTTGGAAATCACAATATTTCAATTATACCTATGGAAATCCTGTTGGTTTCCCTATATGTATAATTGAAGTAGGAAGTTTCTGTCCAAAGCACTGTGGGAAGAACCTCGGTGCGTTGCCACCGCAGTTTTTTCTGCAGCGCTTTTTTGCTGTGGGATGCCACTGGGGGTCTTAGGCTCCATTGCCACGGAGTAACGCGACGCGCATTCAGACACGTATACACGTGTCAGAGTGTGAGCGGCTCAAAACAGATCCCATTCACTTCAATGTGTGCCGGCTCACGCGCGCTACATATTAAAAGCAATGGGTTAAAAAGCCTCCCATTGATTTCAATGTGTAGCGCCCGTGAGCTGCACACATTGAAGTGAATGGGATCTGTTGTGAGCGCTCACACTCTGACACGTATATACCAGAGATGAGCGAGTAGTACTCGATCGAGTAGATGTTCGATTGAATACTACGGTATTCGAAATACTCGTACTCGATCGAATACTACTAGCTGTTCGAAGTTAAGATTTGATGCAGAACCAGCGTTGATTGGCAGAATGCTATACATTGCCAATCAACGCTGGTTCTTCTCTTACCTTTAGAAGTCTTCTCCCTGCGCAGCGTCCCCGCGTCCTCTTCCGGCTCTGCATTCACTCTGCTTAGGCATCGGGCCTGGGCAGAGCCGACTGCGCATGTCCGCGCGGGTGCGGGCATGCGCAGTCAGCTCTGCCTAGGCCCGATGCCTAGCAGCGTGAATTCAAGGCCGGAAGAGGACGCGGGGACGCTGCGCAGGGAGAAGAATCCAGCCCGACCCTCACTCATGGACTTGGTAAGTAGAATTTGATCGAATGTTGCGTACCCCTGAAACGAGCATTTCCCCCCATAGACTATAATGGGGTTCGAAACCCATTCGAACAGTCAAACAGTGTGCAGCTGTTCGAATCGGATTTCGAACCTCGAACATTTTAGTGTTCGCTCATCTCTAGTGTATATGTGTCTGAATGCGTGGCGTGTTACTCCGTGGGAACAGAACCTTAGCATGCAGCAGTTTAACTAATTCGGGTTAACTGTGCTACATCTGTAAATGTGCTCGTAAATTTAAGAACAACTGCAACACAATCTTTAAAAAGTCCTCGCCCACCCCTGACATGTCTGTTTTAGTAAATACTAAATTTTCCATAGAGTTGTGGTGTCCCTTTGTTATCCCTCCTGGAAATATATGAATAGATAGACAAGTTGACATTACCATTCCCACTGTACCAATACACTAAGACATTGGCAAAAGTAAAATGACTTTCAAATTAGATGTCTCTACTCTTACAAACTAAGGGTGCATTCACACTACGGAGCTGGCATGCGAGCGCTCCCCATAGAAATGAATGGACTGCTTTTTTCCATTCATTTCTATGGGGAGCACTCGCATGCCGGCTCCCATAGAAATGAATGGGAAGTGTTCGGCAGCCCTGCTGTAACGCCGGCGTGTACGGCTCTGATACACGCTGGCGTTCCGTAGTGTGAATGCACCCTAAAGCCTTATTCACACTGTGGCACTTTGTTGGTGTGTGAGCTTCAGTTTGTTTTCTTCATGGAAAAGCAGAATTGACGTTTTATTTTGTTCCATTTTGTGGGCCATTGAGCTCAGTTAAAGTCTATGGGTGTGACACCATCCATGTGCTATCTGTTTTTCATGGACCCTCAAACATTGTATAATATAGGAAATTATAAAAAAATTGAACATGAATAAGAGATCAGCCACGGACAGTGCATCACCCAGATACGGATATGTGAATACGGCCTAAGGTAGAATTCACACGAAGTTACGCTCCGCTCATTCTGAACGTAAAACTCGTTCAGAATGAGCGCGTAAAAACCAGATCCCATTGATTTCTATGGGTGTCGACATACGCGCGTATTACATCGAAATCAATGAGAAGCTTTTTTATCTATTGCTTCCAATGTGATACGCGCGTATGCCGGCACCCATAGAAATCAATGGGATCTGGTTTTTACGCGCTCATTCTGAACGAGTTTTACGTTCAGAATGAGCGGAGCGTAACTTCATGTGAAGGCTCCCCAAGGCCAAAGCCCCATGTAGCAAAATACAGCTAAGGCTCGGTTCACTTCTGTTCCTGATCTCCAAACGGGCATTCTGTTCACCTGTCCGCATATAAGGTTAGAGGTTAGGTTATCTTCACATATGGGTTTTGCATGCCATTTTTTTGTCTAAAAAGAAAGCCAGAAAAAATGTTACTTTTAAAAGCATTTTGGGCATTTTTGCTGCATTTTTTTCAGCTTCATATAAGCCATGAGGCTGGAAAACCCCTTTAAGACTAAGGCCCTAAGTGGGGTCGCACAGCAAGAAAGCGTTGAGGGAAAAGCCGCTACGGTAACACATCGCGGTTCTTCACGCAACACTTTGCACAAAAAGTTTGCTGAGGTTTCCTCTGTGGACTTTCTGCTTCCATTATATCTATAGGGAAGCTACCAGCATATCCATAGATATAAGGCTGAGTTCACACAGGGTATTTTGGTCAGGATTTGAGGCCGTATCCGCCTCAAAATTCTGACCAAAAAGACGGCTCCCATTGATTTCAATCAATGGACATGCTCATTCTTCAAGCAAATCCGCCTGAAGACACTCCCAACTAGGCCCATTCATTTGGACGTAACCCAGATTGCAGTGCCGCGACTGGATACTGATGCACTGCCCCAGCATCTAGTCACGGATGCCCCATATTTTGAACCGGAACGTGATATGGCCTCCGCATCAGATTCAGGTCTACAAAAGGAATGGGGAATATATAGGAAGTTCTTATACTTCTCCCTCCTGTTCAATCCAAACCTGGCTTTGGCTCAAAAACCGCAACAAAATCTGCAACAACAGAAGCTGCATTTCCGCAACGTGAGGGCTTAGCCTAAAGCCGGGTTTCACGTGGTGCAAACGCCACAGCAGAAATCTTGTTGCACTCCTGGCTGTTTTATGTTGTGGTAACAATGCGTTGTCACATGATACAGGTCATTTATTAAGCATGTTGCCTTTATACGTTGCGGCAACGTCGTCTCGCTCTTTCAGTTTCTATGTAAATATACTTAATCCACATGTGTACATTGGACTCAAGGGCTCAGACATGGCAGTTTCTTCTTTGACTAGGAATCAGTTCCATAATGTAAGTTACAAGACTGGTCAATATTGACACATTGCATTAGGTAAAGCCCCGTAATTACCCCCGGGTGCCAGCAGCCCCCACCCGCGGGTGAGTATTGATTGTGCCATGGTTTGTCAAGTGTAGAAGATTTAAGATATTGGGGTGATTTATTATTCATTTTGCACCTGACTTGCGTTTCAGCACCATTTGCGAATTTTATTACTTTAATGGTCCGTTATCATGGACCGTCAAAATATAGGTCATGTCTTATTTTTGGCCATTTTCAAAGATCCCTCCATTCCCTGAACTATATGGGGGACCCATGAAAACGGCTGCCCCTAGGGTGAAAGGCGGCTGTGAAAAATGGATGTTTTTCACGGCCATTTTGTACCTTGCTCATGTGAGGGTGGAAGGTTGAAGCCATCGGCCCAGCCAGATTTATGGTCATTTACGCCATAAATTAAGGTAAATGATGTGGGAAATGTTCGCCAAGCCAATACCCATGTCCCTCCAAACACGTGGCCTGGTGGAGGCTGCACTTCATTTATTAGGGGTGCGCCTTGTCATATATGAGGCGCACTCTCCACCAGCTCAATGGCCGTAAAGGCTAGCGTTAATAACCCCCGTCTTCAAAAATCTGCCCCATTGCCCCCATTTTCAGTGAAGTCGTAGCTTTACATTTTGCATAGGTTTAAGCCTGATTTATGATTTGCGACTTTGCTAAATTTTGGCACAAACACACTCCACTTCTAAATTAGATGCAAGCCGGGGCCCCGCAAGCCGTAAACACTGCGCTTAGTTCACGGCAGAAATGTCGCAGAAAAATCTGCAGGGTTTTACAATCCCTGTGTAGTGGATGGAATTTTACCAAATTTTTGATACATTTTTCCTAAAAAATAAAAAATCACTTGTAGTAAATAAACAGAGTCTTACATGCGAGTAAAAAGATCGCCTCATGATAAGCTGCCCCATTTTCTATAAAAAAAAAAAATGCTTAAAAATATTTGTAACATGATACCTTGTATTGTATACAATAAAGCTTAATAATGAAAAATTCCATAGATTTCTAATATATTCTGGGCAAAAGCATAGCTAGTGTGAGGAGACCAGGGCATGTGCAATAAGGTGGTGGTTGTCATGTTGGGGGCGCCACAGTCCACTTTTATGTATACAGAGTAAGGACAGTGAACGGAACCTTTGCTCTGGGTGATGGAAAGCTGGGATAGGTCATCAGTATCAGGTACAATCCTATGAAACAGTTTGTGCCCCCCTATTAATCTTAATTATTTTTAGTTCTAAATATTTTGGTGTTTGCAGCAGCCATTTCAGTTTGATAGATCTAATAACTGATGGACACAGTAATATTTCAGGATTGGAATGAGGTTTATTGTACTAACAGAAAATGTGCAATATGCATTAAACCAAAATTTGACCAGTGAAAAAGTCTGGGCACCTCAACAGAAAAGTGACATTAATATTTAGTAGATCCTCCTTTTGCCTCTAGTCGCTTCCTGTAGCTTTTAATCAGTTCCTGGATCCTGGATGAAGGGATTTTGGACCATTCCTCTTTACAAAACAATCCAAGTTCAGTTAAGTTAGATGGTCGCCAAGCATGGACAGCCCGCTCCAAATCATCCCACAGATGTTCAATGATATTCAGGTCTGGGGACTGGGACGGCCATTCCAGAACATTGTAATTGTTCCTCTGCATGAATGCCTGAGGATTTGGAGCGGTGTTTTGGATCATTGCCTTGCTGAAATATCCATCCCCGGCGTAACTTCAACTTCGTCACTGATTCTTGAACATTATTCTCAAGAATCTGCTGATACTGAGTGGAATCCATGCGACCCTCAACTTTAACAAGATTCCCGGTGCCGGCATTGGCCACAAGCCCCAAAGCATGATGGAACCTCCACCAAATTTTACAGTGGGTAGCAAGTGTTTTTCTTGGAATGCATTTTTTTTTTTGGACGCCATGCATAACGCCTTTTTGTATCACCAAACAACTCAATCTTTGTTTCATCAGTCCACAGGACCTTCTTCCAAAATGAAGCTGGCTTATCCATATGTGCTTTTGCATCCCTCAGGCGACTCTGTTTGTGGCGTGCTTGCAGAAACGGCTTCTTTCTCATCACTCTCCTATATAGCTTCTCCTTGTGCAAAGTGCGCTGTATTGTATTATGCACAGTGACACCATCTGCAGCAAGATGATACTGCAGCTCTTTGGAGGTGGTCTGTGGATTGTCCTTGACTGTTCTCACCATTCTTCTTCTGATATTTTTCTTGGCCTGTGTTGTATGTCCGTCTCACAGCGGGGCGAGGTAGGACATAGTGTATATGAGTTCTTGGATATTAGAGAGCTTAGACGAAGGGACAATCCCAGACAGCAGTTGTTGTTAAGGTTTTACTTCTCTTCTCTTCACACAGTCTCCACAGCTATCACATACAGTACATGAGTCTTTCATAACAGATATCACTGTATACTGGCAGTTGTACTTATCACTGGGAAAGATGGATGTCTCAATCAGTTCTGGCCTTCAGCTGCTCAGCTAAACTCCCTTCTGTTATCACTGTTCTGTTCTACAGTCCAGAGTTTCTAGCTTTGCTTCAGGACCAACATGGTGTCTCTTCCCTTTTCCTATTTACTCTCCTGGATCACTGTCTCCCTCCCAGCACACCCTGCTGTGTCAGTGACCACTTCCTGTGTCTCTTGTTAGAGCTTTAACTCCACAGGTGCTGGATGATTTTACATCATGGCTGCAGTCTGTCTCTACCTGTCACACTCTCCCCCGCTAATTTCATGTCGTCCCTGACATTGGCCCAAAAATATGGCCTACGTATGGTTAATTTGGACCCAATTGGAACTGTCCTTTCTCAAAGGTCAACATCCATTTTTCCTGATTGTAGGACGTCTCCCACATCCAGGATCCCAGTATCTAACTGGTGGATGTCTCCATTGTCCCTTCTACTGTCCTTAGTGAAGAGATGTGAGACAGTGTCCATAGTACTTCCCTCAACATTAACACATCAATGATAACCATAACCTGACTAAACATAACATTAACAATAACCTTTTTTTCATTCTTCAGCTGGAGCTCTTCCTCCGTCTTCAACCAGCTCTGAACAACTATCCTCAAAGTAGGTTGATTCTAATCACAATAACCAAACCAGTCTATTCATCACAGTTAAAGTCCTCAGTAAAGTAGATTGTTGGTAGATACCACTCTGGTTGGTTTACCTGATCCTTAGGTGTCCACACCTGTCTGAACTGGACAGTTCTTGGTACTTCTCTTGGTTCTCCTAGAGTGTCATACGTCAGGATCACCGGTTTTCTTACTTCTCTACTTGATGCTTTCCTGCTGGGTAGTTCTCTTGATGATTCAGTCCTAGCAGCTTCAATGGACTCTGCTTCCATGTCGCTTGTTAGTTCATTCTCTGATGTGTTTGGAACTGCATCTGTAGGTCCTCGCTCTTCCATTGGACAACCTATTTCTGCATCCTCTAGGGGTTCCTCTGCTCTTACCTCTTCAACCATTTCTTCAGTAACTGGTGACGGATCATCTGAGACCATACAGTTATTGGGTGCATTTTGAGGTACAAACTCAGGAGCCTCAGGACATAACTCACTTTGTTGAGGAATGTTGGTTCCGCGTCTGTTCGGTATACGGAATACAAGGGTTTGATTTTCCTCATCTGAACTCTCACTGTCATCACTTCCATCAATAACTTCCTTCCTACGTCGTTGTCTGAGAGGTTTTGATCGACGTTTATCAACTTCCTGAATGGCTTGCTGTGGTGGCAGGTAATCACATGGTAGGAGTAGATTTCGGTGCAATATTCTTGTTTTATTATCTCCTATTTCTGTTCTTACTTCATAAACAGGGCTGTCATCAGATTTTCTCCCCACAACCACATAAACCTTCTCTTCCCAATATGATCGAAGTTTTCCTGGACCCCCTTTCTCTCGTAGGTTTCTGACTAACACACGACTTCCTGGTGTCAATTCTGCTCCATGACATCTTCTGTCATAGTATTCTTTGCTCTTTTTCTGCTCTTCCGCATTCACTTTTGATGCTATGTTGTAGGCTTCATTCATACGTTCCCTCCATACCCGGACATACTCGGGATACGTCTTGTATGTTTCTGAAACTGGGGTATCGAACATAATATCAATGGGTAGCCTTGGGGATCGACCAAACAAAAGGAAGAATGGCGAGTAACCTGTTGCTTCACTCTTGGTGCAGTTATAGGCATGTACCATTTTTGTTAAGGAATTCTTCCAATCTCTTTTCTCAGCAGTTGTCAGAGTCCTCAACATTGACAGTAATGTCCTATTGAAGCGTTCTACTTGTCCGTTTCCTTCTGGGTGATAGGGCGTAGTGTGCGATCTTTGGATTCTACAGTATTTTCCTAACTTGGCAAAGAGTTGGTTCTCAAACTCTCTTCCTTGGTCATGATGTAGTTTAGTAGGAAATCCAAACTTCAGAGCAAAATCATTGAAGATCTTTTCTGCTGCTGTCCTGCCTGATTTATTAGTAGTGGCATACGCTTGAGCAAATCGAGTAAAATGGTCCATTACCACTAGGATGTATTCATATCCACCCTTGCACTGCTCCAGGTGTAGGAAGTCTATTGAAACCATTTCAAACGGGTAAGTAGTTTGGATGTGGCCCATGGGCGCTCTGGTCGCCTTGTTAGGATGTTTGTCTTTCAAACACCCACATTCTCTGGTCACATATCTTTCGATATCTCTTTGCATATAGGGCCAGAAGAACCGTTCACGAATTAGGTTCACTGTTCTTTCTACCCCCAGGTGTCCCATCTCTTCATGGAGTTCTTTGAAAACCAATCTGTGGTATACCCTGGGTAACACTAACTGTTGGTTCGGTCCTCTCTGACGGTATAAGATATCGTCTGAGCTGAAGTATAACTTTGACCATTCTCTCAGTAAAGTAGTTACTTCTGGTGATTCCGACTCCCTCTCTCGTCTTCCTGGAACCCTGTTCTGGTCCATATACTGGAGGACTCTTCCAATTGTTTCATCTTCTTGTTGCGCTTTCCTGATAGATTCTTTTGACAGTTGTTGGATGGACATGGGGGTATAATCTTGTTCCCTCACTTCCATAACGCTTGCTACTGTCAATGGACACCACAGTGGTGTATATTCCTGCTTCTGAATTTCTATCGCCTGAGTGGTGCTCCTAATGGTTCCCAGGCAGATTTCCTCTGAGCAAGCTTGCATAAATTCTTCAGGCTCTAACGGCATCCTAGACAATCCATCTGCGTCAGCATTGCATCTTCCTGGCCTGTACTTAATACTGAAGTTGAAGTCAGCCAGTTCTGCTACCCACCTCTGACCAGTCGCGTTCAGTTTTGCTGTCGTGAGGACATAGGTCAAAGGATTATTATCAGTGTAGACCTCAAACTCTTGACTGTAATACAGATAATCCCTAAATCGTTCGCAGATAGCCCACTTCATTGCAAGGAACTCGAGTTTCCCAGAATGTAGATGATAGTTTTTCTCAGCGGCTGTCAGTGTTCTGGAACCATAGCCGATGACTCTTAGCTTGCCATTCTGTCGTTGATACAGGGCAGCTCCCAGCCCCACCTGAGAAGCATCACAGTGAAGGACGAAAGGGAGGTTAAAATCTGGATATCCCATGATGGGCGGTTTCACAAGATAATTCACTAGTTCTTCTAGTACTTCCTGGTGTCCTGCAGTCCAATTGATTGGTTGCTGCGCAGAAACAGTGTTTCTTTCCTTTGACTGTGATCCGCCTCTGGTCTTTTTCCTATTTACTGATGTGGGTGAGCTGATTGGCGCGCCCAAGAGGGTATATAGCGGAGCTGCAATCCGGGAAAAGTTCTTGATATATGTTCTGTAGTAGGAGAGGAATCCCAAGATCTTCCTCAACTCTCCCACTGTAGATGGAGGCTTATCTTTCAATGACATTACTGGAGCGATCTCTGCTGGGTCCATGGTATAACCATCTCCAGACACGATTTTTCCCAGAAATCGAACCTGTCTCTTGAAGAGTTCACACTTCTTTGGTGTCAACTTTACTCCATGTTGCTGGTAACGTTGGAGTACTGATCTCACATGTTCGACATGTTCAGCAAAGGTCTTGCTGTGTACCACCGTATCGTCTAAGTAAGGCTGGCAAATGTCATCTCTTAATCCTTCTAAACATGTTTCCATACTTCTCTGGAATTCTGCAGGAGCAGAACTAAGTCCAAACGGTATACGGATCCACTCATACAGTCCCCATGGTGTGATGAAGGCTGTTAAATGTCGGCTGGACTCTTCCACAAAACCTTGGTGATAGGCCTTCCCTTGGTCAAGAACAGAGAACCAGGTACTTCCTGACAAATTATCCAGCATGTCTTGAATTTTAGGGATTGGGTGCCGGTCAGGAATTGACTTCCTATTCAGTTCCCTGTAGTCACAACAGAGTCTCAATGTACCATCTTTCTTCCTGACACATACGATCGGGGAGGAATAGGATGATTTAGACTTTTGGATCCATCCCCTGTTGATTAGATCCTGCAGGTATTCTTTCACTTCTTGGTGTAATGGTTTAGGTACAGACATATAACTTTTAGTTACTGGGGTAGTGTCTCTCAAATTGATCTTCAGGTTCAATGAGGGTATACAGCCTATGTCAGAGTCATCTTTAGAGAATGCATGGCATTCTTCCCTCAGCATCTGTTTCACTACCGGCAGTTCTTCAGCACTCAGCTGTTCCAGAGGTACTGGGGGATCCCACAGTTCTGGTGTAGTTTGTACGGGTCTTTCGACTGGACAACCATTGTTACTGGGTTGTACCACCGAATTCATGGAAGAGAACTGCGCTGGTCTCACATTGGCAGGATACACAGCCTTAATGGTTTCTAGATGGCCTAACACAGTCTTGGGGTTCAGCCTCACTTCATGCTTTGTCGTATTTCTCACTAACACAGCCACCCGAGCAAAACCACCAGTAGGTATAGTCAATATGGTCTCACCTTGGATAATGCCCTCAGGAAGATCTGAAGAGTCTTTCGGTACGAACAGTCTCTCTTGTGGTTTTCTTCCTGGTTCCATTCGTACACCACACTTCACTCTCACCGTTCTATTCGCAGGAATGATGGTTGGACGCGAGCCGAGCTTGACTTCCTTCAACCTCACTGTGTTCTGTGCTTCCTTTATCCTGCTGACCACCTTCTCCGCTTCCCTGCTAGATATGGTAAACGAGGTGGCTATAGCATCTATTAACGGTGTCAAGGAATTAGTTCGCTGAATGACCTCATTGATCACATTGTACCCAAGGATCGGTTCTTCAGCCACCTTTGGATCACTTGTGACTAGAAAGGGTACGAGTAACTCAATAGCGTTGTTCCTCTTAGCTTTCAGCTGAAACATCACTTCCACCCAACCTAGAAAAGGGATTTCAGTTTGGTTCACGGCTCGACCACAGAGTTCTACCGGACCCATGAGTTCTGCAACTGGATGAAGACAAGTTTGCGGCAAATGACTCCTTCTCCAATCTTCATTTATAATGCTGGCTTGAGCTCCTGTGTCCCACAAAGCTTTCACTAGGAGTCCATTTAGCTTACATTGAATCAAGCACTTCTCACCAATTAGGCTAATGAGTCTGTCTTCACTACCTGAAAACTGTCCTTGGTTCTGGGGATGCCTGATCAGACTATCACACTGATCACCGAGTGGTTGATGCCCCTGTCCGCCTTGCTGTAACTGTTGAAGGCGATCACATACCTGGGGATAAGACTGATACAACTTCTGTATATCTGAAGCTGTTCTGGTGAGGGGTGGTGTTTGTTTTTGGGACTTCATCTGCTTCGAAGATCGTGACTTTGGACATCCACTGGCATAATGCCCTTCTTCACCACACCCCCAACAATGGACACAGGCGGCACTTCGATTTGACACTCGACATGCTTCACAAGCAGGTCGTCTTCTGTTCTGAAAAACCCCTCCAGATCTGACTGGTCTTGGCTCTGGTTTAGCGCGAATCAACTTTTTCACTTCCGCTAATTCAGCTCGGAGTTCCCCAAATGCTTTCTCCCAATTAGTGTCGGCTGTTCTCTCTATCAAAGATGATTTGGTGTGCACCGCATGTGTAGGAGAATCTTCTCGCCTACCTTCCGGCTGATCATTAGACATATTCATTTTCAGCTGGCCCAGCTTGGTCATTTTAGTTATAGAGCCCTTCTTTAATTTTTGTTCACTCTCAGACTCCAAGCTAGCTGCCTCGTTCATCTTCTCAATTAAGATTTCATCTGGAATGTTAGGATCTTTCAGGTACTGCTTCATTTGCAACTTTATGTCTTTACTTATTAACCCGGTTCCTAAAGATCTCAAAAACTTCTTCTGTACTAGTCCTGCATCAAACCTTTCCTCTGCATCTACTTCGCTGGATGCAAACAACAGCTTGTCTTTGAGTTCTATGGCTCTGAACAAGAAGCTTTGAGGAGATTCCTTGGTATCCTGAGAGATGTTGATGAGTCTATGGAACAGCTCTGAGGTGTTTTCTTCTTTGTAGTGCCCTTTTAAGATCATTTTCAGTTGTGGTAAGGTCAAGTGACTTTTCATTTCTAGCATGTTCCGCAAATTCAGTCCTGGGCTGATAGCTTTTACCACTGCCTCGATAATTTCTTCCGGCAGATAGCCTTTCTGCAATCCTGCCTCTATCTGGTGCATCAGGTTTGTGTAAGACAGTTTCTCTTTTTGTTCACGTTCTCCAATCTGTCCCAGGATCTTGAAATCTTTCCTGATGGTGATTTGTGATGCTAGAGAGGTCTGTTGTCTTGACTTCCCTAACCTGAGTGGGCTAAGAGTTCTACTGGGTTCTGCTGCTTGTTCAGGGGATTTGGTTGATTCTTGCACAGCTCTCTTCAATGCTACCAATTGCTCTTTTAATTCCTGCAGCTCAGTCTGTGGGAGGGATTTCTCCCTCTCAGTGTCCTGCACTGCCTCTTTACTCCCCGGTCTCAAACTGGTGATGAACTTCATTAAATCATTAAGGAATGTGCACAAAACATCCTCCTCCTCACTATACCCTAGCTCATCCATCTGCTTGTTGATGGCTGTTAAGAGCTGTCTGTGGTTGCATGTCTTAGAAACCTGTTCTTCTGACACCTTCACATGTGCAGCTATAGCACCCAGTTCCTCATAAGTCAATTGAAGGAGCAACTTACTGATGCTGTTAAGCCGTGTCTCAACATCCATAGCTGTCTGTTTGATACTGAGTCTTTAATTGTTGTGGCAGTCTTTACCCAGAATCCCACTGCTGGCAGTCTGATCTTGTCTCTAAATATCCCCGTACGGGCCACCAATGTTGTATGTCCGTCTCACAGCGGGGCGAGGTAGGACATAGTGTATATGAGTTCTTGGATATTAGAGAGCTTAGACGAAGGGACAATCCCAGACAGCAGTTGTTGTTAAGGTTTTACTTCTCTTCTCTTCACACAGTCTCCACAGCTATCACATACAGTACATGAGTCTTTCATAACAGATATCACTGTATACTGGCAGTTGTACTTATCACTGGGAAAGATGGATGTCTCAATCAGTTCTGGCCTTCAGCTGCTCAGCTAAACTCCCTTCTGTTATCACTGTTCTGTTCTACAGTCCAGAGTTTCTAGCTTTGCTTCAGGACCAACATGGTGTCTCTTCCCTTTTCCTATTTACTCTCCTGGATCACTGTCTCCCTCCCAGCACACCCTGCTGTGTCAGTGACCACTTCCTGTGTCTCTTGTTAGAGCTTTAACTCCACAGGTGCTGGATGATTTTACATCATGGCTGCAGTCTGTCTCTACCTGTCACACCTGCCACTTAAACTGGAGGCATTAAGTGGGACATTAAACTGGGGACAACTGGAGGGGGACATTAAACAATGGGGGTCAATGGAGGAGGACATTAAACTGTGGGAGTAGCTGAAGGTGGACCTGTCCACCTCTAGTTGCCCCCAGTTTAATGTCTTGCAGTGATGTAAACCATTAGCCTGGGGGAGGAACATTAAAGGGGTTGTGCAGGAAAACATATATATTTTTTTAATTACAGGTGAGAAAAAACCTAAACTTTCTCTCCTGTCCCCAGTGTCTCTTGCAATTTGGTCATGCAGCTCTCCTTTCTTCCAGTTGAAGTTCCCTCTGCACGTGACTACCTGCGATGTCAGGTGAGCTCTGACGCCAGTGGCGTAACTAGGAATGACGGGGCCCTGTGGCGAACTTTTGACATGCCCCCCCCCCCCCCAACCGACACCGAAGACCTCGACCGACCCTCTCCTCCACAATCTATTATGTCCCTTAGTAAGCCCTGCACACAGTATTATGTCCCTTAGTGGCCCCTGCACACAGTATTATAGCCCATAGTGGACACCCATAAACAATTATTATACTCTGGGGTCTTTTCAGACCCCAGAGTATAATAATCGGAGACCCGGGGGAATAAAAACATATAAAAATTACTGTTTCTTACCTGTCCCCCGGCTCCTATGCTGTCTTCTCCGCTGCCGCCTTCTTCTATGACGTCGGACGTCACATGACTCGGGAAGCAGGCCGGGTTCATGTGACGCCAGACAACTAGGAAGGAGGCCTGGCAGGATCGTGGAGAGGCAAGTAACAGTGTTTTTTACGTTCCCTTACCTCTCCCGGTCCGCCGATCATTATACTCAGGGGGTCTGCAAAAACCCCCGAGTATAATGATCGTATTTGTGGGGCCCCCGGTGTCACTTACCGATCCCGGCCAAGCCAGGATCGGCAAGTAAATAGGGCCCGTAATGGCCCATTAAACGGCCTATTAAAAGAAAAAAAAAATGCAGCGGTAGTGGCTGTCACCGGGCCCCCTAATGGCCCGGGCCCTGTGGCAGCTGCCTCCGCGGTAGTTACGCCACTGCATGACTCATAGGCTGACTTCCTTAATTCTGGGCTGTATCGAACAGGTACTAGGGGCAACTAGCAGCTGTCCAGACCCCAGGATGCAGAAGATACATATTGGCACCCCCTCTATCTCACTGCGGGGAGTGCCAAGGGTCACGTGTAGCATTGAGGAACCTCTTAGATGCCATGGTCCTGTTTGACCACAGCATCCAACGGTTTAAAACCCACAATCGGAGCTGTGCGCCGACTGGTGGTTATGGACCGGGGTGTTAGCTGTCAGTTACAGCTAACACCTGCTCCCAATGCCATGGGCGGTTGCGAAGAGGATAAGACGGCTGTGACATCACAGGGCTGGCTGACTGGCTGCTGATTGGCTGCACGCATGGCATTGTGGGTGATCCCATGTTCCCAGAGTTCCTTGCCCCATGTCCTAACATGCAGCATCCATTTTTTATGTATAATCAGTTTTTATTGAAAATTTCTGTAATAAAAAAACAAAGACAAACAAAGAAAGCCGTAAACAGGGCACGCAGGCCCCAATCAGCATATACAGACAAAGGGGAACACCCCCAACTGCTAAGGTTCAATAGAATATACTTAATGCTGAAGTGACAAATAAAGAAAATATAAACTGGCCACATGGGCCAGATAATATGAGCGGCAAAAACATACAGGGAAAGGGGACAAAGCCCCAGAAAAACAAAACAAAAGGTCAAGACCACACGCACAAACAAGGGAGAGGGGGAAGACGGACAAGAAAACATAGGGGTGAACCAGAAAGGTAGGAAAGAGACAATGAGAGAACAAGGAGAATCGGAAATGCAACCAGGTCCCCACTCTGGCAAAGGAAGAAGAAAAGTCAGAGGACTCCTGGAATATCACCCAGGGCCGCCAGAGCTGCTCAAACCTAGAGGGGTCAGGAGAGACCTCTGCAACCAGGGCCTCCATTCACCAAATAAGGAGGAATTCCTGGAGGAACTCAAGAAGGGTAGGCGGAGTAGGGCTACGCCAATGACTCGGGATGACAGCCCTGGTGGCCATGAGGAAATGCCCCAGCAGGTCCCTTTTGATGTCGGACTACTTACCAGGAAAGACCGAAAGCAGGGACAGTTGGGGCGAGACCACAACTGTGCCTTCACACACTCTAGAGTAGAGAGAGAAGACCGCATCCAAAAATGCTCGGAGCACAGTGCACTCCCACCAAATATGGAGCATGATGCCCCTTTTGGTACCACATTGCCAACACTGGTTGGGAACAGCAGGGAAGATCCTATGAAGGAGGTCAGGACATCTATATCATCTGGTAAGGATCTTAAAACTCCTCTCTTGCTCACTACAGGGCAGAGCCAATTTGTGGGAAAGAGTGAAGGCCTTGTCCCAATTGGCAGGCGGGAGACCCGAGGAAAACTTAGCGTTCCACAAGGCCACATACGAGGGGAGCCCCGGTGTAGCATCAGCAAGGAGAAGATCATACAGAAGGGACAACACTCGTCAGGGAGGATCCGAGGAGACAGTGGTGGACTCCAGTGCTAACAAGGGTGTAGAGAGCCGGGATGAGAGAGAGAACTTTCTTAGGAAGGATGTCAACTGGCCATATTCCAACCAGGAGAGGTGGAGGTCTGGATGCGTCAGGCAGAGCTGGGCGAAAGGAAGAAGGGGGGAGTCATTCATAACCTGTCCCAGCAAAGGAATCTAGACCCCAAGCAACCAGGAGGGAACATGGGATTATCAAACAGAGGAGTCAACGGGCCCGACACCCGTGTCGGCGTCCCAGTAGAACACACCAGGTTCCATATCTTGAGGAAGTGTAGGGAAAGGATAGAGTGTCCGGAGGACTTAGGGCGGAAATGCGGCGGGATCCACGGTAGGGCAGAGAGAGAGGGCAAGATCAGGTCAGCCTCAATAGCGACCCATTGTTTGTCGCGACATCGGAACTGCCAGTCAAAAAGACGAAGCAGAACCGAGGAGCAATAGTACAGTCTAACATCTGGCAAACCCACTCCCCCTCATCCCTTACGGCGGGTGAGAGCACGAAAACTAAGTCTACTCCTCAACGCGCCCGAATTTCTCAAATAAGGACTGGACGCGATTGAGGAAGTCACGGGACAACAGAATGGGGAGTGTTTGAAACAGGTACAGGAACCTCGGGAGAATGTCCATTTTAAGGGCATGGATGCGGCGGAACGAAGATAACGACTTAGCACCATAAGAGCGCAAATCAGATGTAACCCTCTCGAGGAATGGAAGGTAGTTCAGACGGAACAGGTGGGATGGGTCGGACGGGATATGAATTCCGAGGTACTTAAAGGAGGTAGATTGCCAACAAAATGGGAACTCGTGTGAGAGAAAGGCGATCTCCGCCAGGGGGAGCAAAACATTGAGGGCTTCCGTTTTGGAAAGATTGACTTTAAAATTGCTAAGATGACCAAAGCGGGCAAACTCGCAAAGAACGGCCGGGAACGACACCCGTGGCTGTGAGATGTATAATAGGAGGTTGTCCGCATAAAGCGCCGCCTTAACTTGGCGGGAGCCCAACTTCAGGCCGTGGATCTCCGAGCAGCGTCGGATCGCCGCAGCAAGATGCTCCATGACTAGAGCATAAAGCAAGAGCGACGGGACAGCCTTGACGGGTGCCGTTCCTGACCAAAAAAGAATCCAAAAGAACCCCATTAGCTCTAACCCGTGCAGTAGTGTCACCGTAGAGGGCGAACACCTTGCTCAAAAAAATCTGGCTAAGTATTTCACGCAAGAAGTCCCAATGAACCCAATCAAACGCCTTTTCGGTGTCGACCGATAGCAAACACAAAGGCAGCTTGGAAGAATGAGCCGCCGAGACAGCCAATATAGTTTTGCATACATTATCACGAGCTTCACGTCCATAAATAAAGCCAACTTGGTCATTATGTACCAAGGCAGGCATAAGGGGGGACAGTCTATTCACAAGCAATTTAGTGAAGATCTTAACGTCGATATTAATCAAGGAAACTGGCCGGTAGCTGGCAGGGAGGGCAGGATCCTTTCCAGGTTTAGGGAGTACTGTAATCAAGGCCGCGAGTGATTGCGAAGAAAACAACGCCCAGTCACTGACATTGTTAAATACGCGTGACATGACAGGGGCTAGATAATCATGAAAGTATTTATAAAAACGCGCGGTAAAGCTGTTCAGGCCCTGGGATTTACCCGGGGGAGAGGCCTAAATGGCTAGGGGGACCTCCGGCGCTTGAGAGGAGAGTTTCGGAGGCATATTTCCGGATCTTGTCGCGGAGGGCTGACGGAGGGAGATCCGCAAAATGACTACGAATGTTGTACAAGTCCTTGTAGAAGGGGCGGAACTCCGCAACAATATCTGTGGGGTTATGGAGCATTTGACCCGCCATATTCCGTAGCCGAGGAATATACGAGAGAAAGTCACGTGGATGAAGTCGTTGCGCCAGGGAACGACCACACTTGTTTGCAAACTCGTAATAATGTTTACGAACGCGAACCTTAGCATGCAAGAACCGCTTGTCGAGGAAGGAACGGAGTTCCTCCCGTGCGTTAACCAGCTCAGTGAAAGTAGTCTGGGACCTGGTGCTTTTGTGGGAGGACTCCAATGTAGAGATGAGCGAACACTAAAATGTTCGAGGTTCGAAATTCGATTCGAACAGCCGCTCAATGTTCGTGTGTTCGAACGGGTTTCGAACCCCATTATAGTCTATGGGGAACATATACTCGTTAAGGGGGAAACCCAAATCCGTGTCTGGAGGGTCACCAAGTCCACTATGACACCCCAGGAAATGATGCCAACACCTCTGGAATGACACTGGGACAGCAGGGGAAGCATGTCTGGGGGCATCTAACACACCAAAGACCCTCTATTACCCCAACATCACAGCCTAACAACTACACACTTTACACATTCAAAAAAACCTCTATCAAAGTGGGAAAATACCTGGAAACCTTCTTTACTCCCCAAATGGATGGACACAAACCCCAATTTAAGCTCAACAAACAGTAACAACCACCCCTTTAAATCACGTTCCCCATGACAACCACAAATGGAATAGGCAATGGGAATTCCAAAAGCCCTCACCCTTAACTGTCATTTTGAGTGTGTGTGTGTGTGTGTGTGTGTGTGTGTGTGTGTGTGTGTGTGTGTGTGTGTGTGTGTGATGTGGTAAGACCTTCCAAAATTCACTTTTCTAGCCCTTAACATGAGCCCTTCCAAACAAAGTTACAGGACCTTAAGCTGAGCTACCAGCAGAGATTGAGGCCCTTGGCATGAGTAGAGCCTTGCACCAGCAGTGTTTTTGGCACTTAGGGTGAGTTGAGCCTTGTACCAGCGTGTGTCCCTTAACATCAGGCGGGCCCTAAGTTCTGCGCTTTGCACAAAAGTTCCACATTAACTAGGCTGAATGGTACAAAGATTAGTAGGCCCGAGAACCAGGAACAGGTCTTGCAATGGCTGTCGGATAACGCTTAAAGCACATTGTCCACCAGCCAGGCAGCCTCTACCTCCTCTTACCCAACAGTCTTGTCCTCCTTCCACCCAAAATTCCCAATCTTCCCAGAACAATAACCCCAACTGTCCCTGCTCCCCAGAGCTGTTCTCCCTTCCTTTGACTGTACCGCAACCTGCCCCTCCATTTCGCGATTCCACGGACCTAACAGACGAGTATCTGTGTCCAGATGCTCAAACACTAGAGTCTCCTCCATTCCATCTCCGGTCGATTTGGTGGCGGATGACCAGCAACCCACCCTCATCGACGACGATGAGACGCAGTTGCTGTCAGGGCAGCCAGTTGACATGCGCATTGTGCAGGAGGAGGAGGCGAGACAGGAGTTGGAAGAGGAGGTGTTGGACGACGAGGACACCGACCCCACCTGGACAAGGCAGATGTCAAGCTGGGAAAGTAGTGTGGATGTTGAGGCAGGTGCAGCACCAAAAAGGGTAGCTAGAGGCAGAGACATGTCCAGAGGCAGAGGTCAGCTGCTTTGCCGAAGCCAGGCCAGACCCGGAATGTCCGAAGATGTTCCCTTTTGTACCCAGCCCAGAAAAACTCCCCCATCGAGGGCACGTTTCTTGAAGGTGTAGAGTTTTTTCAAGGAATGTGCCGAGGACAGATATAGTGTCGTCTACACAATTTGCCTCTCGAAATCGAGTAGGGGCCCTGAGAAGAGCAACCTGTCCACCACTTCAATGCACCGTCATTTGGAATCCAAGCAATGGAATCAGTGGCAGGCAGCAACGGCAGGACAAACGTCGCCCGCCGTTCATGTCACTGCCTCTGCTCACAGTGCTGGCGATGCACTCCAGAGGACGAGCCAGGACATCACTTCATCTGCCTCCGCCACTTTGTTGACTTCTCCCTCATCCTCCCCTGTTTCTGTCTTATCTCCTTCTCCTGCACCATCAAAGGCACCATCAGGCGCTTCTTTACAACAACCTACCATCTCTCAGACATTGGAGCGCCGGCAGAAATACACCGCTAACCACCCACCCACGCAAGCCTAGAACGCCAACATCGCTAAACTGCTGGCCCAGGAGAGGTTGGCGTTCTGGCTTGTTGAAACTCCCGCCTTCCCGGACCTGATGGCAACTGTGGCACCTCACTATGCCGTCCCTAGCCGTCTCAACTTCTCCCGGTGTGGCGTCCCCGCCTTGCACCAGCACGTGTCACTCAACATCAGGTGGGCCCTTAGTTCTGCGCTTTGCTGCAAGGTCCACTTGACCACCGACACTTGGACAAGCGCCTGTGGTCAGGGATGCTGCAGTGCTTATCTTTAATGACAGGCAGGGTGAATGTGGTGGAGTCTGTTCCCTGGGTGCAAACTGGGGTGGCCTATCTCCTCTCCCAGACCAAAATTCATGGCAGGAGTAGACTGAAACCCTACGACGCTGCAACCTCCACCACAGCTACTAGCGGCAAACGCTAAAACACTGGTGTGGGGAGACGTCAGCAGGCGGTGCTGAAGCTCATCAGCTTGGGGGACAGACAGCACAGTGCCTCCGAGGTCAGGGATGCCATCCTGGCTGAGATGGCATTTTTTTTTCCCTGCTACACCTGGGGCCTGGCATTTTTACGCCTGTGATAATGGCTGGAACCTGGTAGCGGCTCTGGAGCTTGCCAGCCTCCAACACGTTCCATGTTTGGCCCACGTCTAACCTAGTGGTGCAAAGTTTTTTAAAAACATACCCAAATGTACCGAAGCTACTGTTGAAAATGCGGCGCTTGTGCGCCCACTTTTGCAAGTGCACAGGAGTCGCTGCTAGCCTAAAAACACTCTAGCAAGGCCTACATCTGTCCAAACACAGGCTGTTGTCTGTCATTCACACACGCTGAAACCCTACAATACCATATCTTGAGCAGGGTGTGTGAGCTGCACAGACCTTTGATGGAGTTCCATCTACAAAACCCAAGGGTTCCTCAAAGTCAGCTCCCAAAGTTTCTGCACCATGAGTTTCCAGGGGTGGCAGAGTTATGGCTAGGGGCAGAGGCATGGATAGGGATGATGTCTAGGGGCAAAAGCAGTGTGGATGTGGAGGCAAGCTAAGCAGGAAAAACTGGGGGTACAAGCTAAGGCATGGACTAGGGTGATGTCTAGGGGCAAAAGCAGTGTGGATGTGGAGGCAAGCTAAGCAGGAAAAACTGGAGGTACAAGCTAAGGCATGGACTGGGGTGATGTCTAGGGGCAAAAGCAGTGTGGATGTGGAGGCAAGCTAAGCAGGAAAAACTGGGGGTACAAGCTAAGGCATGGACTGGGGTGATGTCTAGGGGCAAAAGCAGTGTGGATGTGGAGGCAAGCTAAGCAGGAAAAATGGTGGCTAGAGGCAAAGGGATGTCCATAGGCAGCAAGGGCAAAGATGCAAAACTCTCCCGTTTCAAGAATTTTCCTGACTTGTCTCCCCACAAAACATTCCTGGGAGGAGGGCTGAAACACCACCCTCCTCCTCCTCCGCTGTTAGATTGACCCCAGCTACGAGCTGAAAACGCTGCAACACTGGTGTGGGGAGACGTCAGCAGGCTGGGCTGAAGCTCATCAGCTTGGGAGACGGACAGCACACTGCCTCTGAGGTCAGGGATGCCATCCTGGATGAGATGGCAATTTGTTTATCCCCGCTGCCCCTGGGGCCAGGCTTTTTTGTCTTGTTGGAGGGCTCTGGAGCTTGCCAGCCTCCAACACGTTCCATGCCTGGCCCACATGTTCAATGTAGTGGTGCAATGATTTTTAAAAACATACCCCAAATTAGCTGAGCTAAGGGTGAAAGTGCGGCACTTGGACACCCACTTTCCCAAGTCTACAGTACCTGGAGCTAGCCGCAATACACTCCAGCAAGGCCTACATCTGCCTGAAGCACCTACTGTTGTGCGAGGTCACCACACGCTCTAACCCTAGATACCGTATGTTCAGCAGGGTGTGTGAGCAGCAGAGACCTTTGATGGAGTACCAGCTACAAAACCCAAGGGTTCCTCAGAGTCAGCTCCCTCACTTTCTGCACCATGAGTTTCCATGGGTGGCAGACTTATGGCTAGAGGCACAGGCATGGATAGGGGTGATGTGTAGGGGCAAAAGCAGTGTGGATGTGGAGGCAAGCTAAGCAGCAAAAACTGGGGGTACAAGCAGCCGGTGGCATCATCACTGACAAGCACAGCTGTCTGTCAGCTGACAGGCTGACTTTCACCAAAATGAACAGACAATGGATAGACTCATCATATACATGTCAGTTACATGACAAATTTAGTGCAATTTGCAAGTCCAAGATGGTTTGGAGATCTGCGGAGAGGAATCTCACCACCTCTTGCGGGTGCCATCATTTGGAAGGCAAGCCCAGGGCTCAGTGGGTGAGAGCAAGCGCAGGATAATCGTCGTTTGGCCTGGCGGCCACTGCCTCTCCCACTGTTGACAGGGCTGGCGCTGCAGTCCAGACCAGCAGCCAGGACACCTCCACATCTGCCTCTGACACTTTGGGGAGTTCACCCTTATCCTCACCTTTTCCTGCCATTTCTCCTTTTGCCCGCGCCATCATGCGCCTCTTCCCAGCAACTCCCCATCTCCCAAGCCTTTCATTTCATGCTAAAGTACAGCGCAACCCACCCACATGCCCAAGGCTTCAACGGCCTCATCTCAAGAAATCTGGCCCAGGAGATGTTGGAATCCCGGCTGGGGGACACTCTGCCCTTTTTGGGCAGAGTGTCTACTGCGCCACCGCACTGTGCCGTCCACACCAGCACTTTCCCCCAAACATGAGGCGGTCCCTAAATTCAGCGCTTAGCCCTAAAGTTCCATGTGACCAGTTACGAATGGACAAGTGCATGCGGACAGGGACGCTACCTTTCAATTTGGGCACAGTGGTTGAATGTAGTTGAGGCGTGGACCGGGTCGCAAAATGTGGTGGCCTGACTTGTCTCCCCACACAACATTCCTGGGAGGAGGGCTGAAACACCACCCTCCTCCGCTGTTAAATTGACCCCAGCTACGAGCTGGAAACGCTGCAACACTGGTGTGGGGAGACGTCAGCGGGCCGTGCTGAAGCTCATCAGCTTGGGGGCCAGACAGCACACTGCCTACAAAGTGAGTCATGCCATCCTCGATGAGACGGCAATGTGGTTTTTGCCACTGCACCTGGGCCCAGGCATGTTGTCATGTGTGATAATGGCCGTAACCTGGGATTGGCTCTGTAGCTTGGCAGCCTGCAACATATTCCATGCCTGGGCCACGTTTTTAACTCATTGCTGCTAATCTTTTGAAAAAGGTACCCCAATGTTCCTGAGCTACTGGTGAAAGTGTGGCGCTTGTGCGGATAGTTTTTAAAGTCTATAGTTGCCGCTGCTAGCCTCTATGCACTCCTACAACGCCTGTACCTGCTGGAACAACGGCTGTTGTGCGACATCTCCACACTGCTGGCACTAAACATATCATGTGTTGAGCAGAGTGTGTGAGCAGCACAGACCTTTGATGTAGTTCCAACTCCAAAACCCTCGGGTTCGTCAAAGTCAACTCCCTCAGTTGCTCAACCATGAGTGGCCATGGGTGGCAGACTTATGTGAAATCCCATCCCATCCATTGCACTGGACACGAAACATTAGCATGCGCTCAGCACAACTTCGGATATGGCAGCTGCGTTAAGCAGGGTGCAGGGTACAACACAGACCAGGCCCGAGCACCAGGAACAGGTGTTAGAAATACTGCAGCATCTGCCATTTCCTTCCAATTTTGGGGTTTTGGACCCGCCACCGACTTGTCTGGACGTAAGTGGGGATCATGAGACACAGTTGCCATCAAGGCAAGCTGTGGTCATGTGCGGTTTGCAGTAAGGGGGCAGTGCGCAATTGGAAGAGGAGTTGGTGGATGACGAGGCCACCGACCCCACATGGACAGGGGTGATGTCTAGGGGCTAAAGCAGTGTAGATGTAGAGGGAAGCTAAATCAACAAAAAACCTGGGTAGAAGCAAAGGCATAAACTGGGGTGATGTTTAGGGGCTAAAGCAGTGTAGATGTGGAGGGAAGCTAATTCAACAAAAAAAACAGGGTAGAAACAAAGGCATAAACTGGGGTGATGTTTAGGGGTGAAAGCAGTGTAGATGTGGAGGGAAGCTAAGCAGCAAAAACAGTGGGTAGAAGCAAAGGCATGCAAAACTCTACCCTGTTGGAAGACTTATTCCTAGGTCTGGAACACGTTAATGGCCCCCCTGGACAAATTACTGCCACTCAGGGGCCTAGTGTCACCAGGAGGGACAAGTATAGGCGCATGTTGTGGGAATACCTGGCCGACACCAGCTCTGTCCTCTCCGATCCCTCTGTGCTCTACAGCCTACACTTATTTTCTCATCTTTTTTTCTGAACTGCACATCTCTTGCCTGCTTCCTTTGGGATCTTAGAAATGGTGGTCCACTTCCACAGATGGTAACTTCAATAGACAGTGTAACGGGAGTAGCTGAGGGATTGCTGTCTTAACCACTTTTTGGCACAAAATTAACTTCCAAAGCCAAATATGGTGCAAGTATATGATGCAAGGACACCTACACACCTATCTCTGACACATTGGGGAGTTCACCCTCATGCGCCCTTTTGGCCTGCACCATCATGCGCCTCTTCCCAGCCACTCCCCATTTCCCAAGCTTTTCATTGCAGGCAGAAGTACAACACAACCCACCCCCATGCCCAAGCCTTTAACAGCCTCATCGATAAACTGCTGGCCCTGGAGATGTTGGTGTTTGTTTATGCTTCTGGAGACCCAGGCCTTCCGTCAGCAGATGGCAGCTGGGGCACCTCCCTATGCTGGGCCTAGCCGTTACTACTTCTCTTGGTGTGCTGTCCCTGCCTTGCGCCTGCATGTGTCCCATAACATCAGTCGGGCCCAGAGCTCTGCGCTTTGCTGCAAGGTCCACTTGACCACCGACACATGGACAAGCGCCTGTGGTCAGGGATGCTGCAGTGCTTATCTTTAATGACAGGCAGGGTGAATGTGGTGGAGTCTGTTCCCCGGGTGCAAACTGGGGTGGCCTATCTCCTCTCCCAGGCCATGGCAGGAGTAGACTGAAACCCTACGAAGCTGCAACCTCCACCCCAGCTACTAGCGGAAAACACTGTAACACTGGCATGGGGAGATGTCAGCAGGCCGTGCTGAAACTGATCAGCTTGGGGGACAGACAGCACAGTGCCTCCGAGGTCAGGGATGCCATCCTGGCTGAGATGGCATTTTTTTTTCCCTGCTACACCTGGGGCCTGGCATTTTTGCGCCTGTGATAATGGCTGGAACCTGGTAGCAGATCTGGAGCTTGCCAGACTCAAACACGGTCCACGCATGGCCCACGTTTTCCAACTTGTTGGTGCCATGTTTCTTTGAAACCTACACCATTGTGCCTGATATACAGGTCAAAGTGGGGCCATTTTCGTAAGTGAGAACTAGCCTCTGCTAGGCAGAAAACATTCAGAGCACACTCCTCTCATCTTTGCACCGTTGGCTGGCGGAGGAAGACGAGGGGGTTGGAGTGGCATCTGATGTCCCTATCCCACACGAGGCTAGAGGGTGCACTTCAGTGCATCCCATTGCTTCACCACAAATGGTGTGAAGGGGAGTGGAAAATGGAGGAAATGGAGAGTGACCCTTACAGTTGGGGCCGGCAAAGGCATGCCAAGTAACACACTGGCACACATGGCTGACTTCATCTTGGGTTGCTTTTCAACACATATTTCACATCATGAAGAACAAATAATACTGGATTTTTACAAGCCTCGAACCCCGGTCTAGGTCTAATGTCTGTTCCTTTCTTATATTAGGGGAGAGGGAAAAAAAAATAACTTCAGTGATACGTTTAGCGTACATAGACTGACTATTAATGTGTATCCCACTTAGTGTTGTTAGGGTTACACACCGTCACAACCTGGCTAAAGCTTCTATAGCTGTTAATAAAGTCAACATAACTTTACGGTATCCAAAAAGACAGCTGGTACCGACAGAGAGCAAGACAAATGTCAACCAAAGCTGTGAGCTCTGAACACCCACAGTGACTTTGGCGTCATCATCATTATAAGGGAGCGGGTGGTAATAAATAACTTGGCAGTGCCTAAAACCCAAAAAGCTTATACAACTATATTTACATTAAGATACACAAATGACACTTTTCAGTAGCATGTCATGAGACAAGCTGATAAGCTCTTCCTTTGTGCAGTGCTATTTGAAAGTTAAACGCTGCCTTTATTTTAATTCTGGAGAAGGTGCAGACATTAGATTTAGAACATGTTGTCTTCATTGTCCAAATCCTCTATATAGGTAACGTGTTTTTCGGGCCGAGCTGTCTGGGAACGAGCTGGTGCAGCACTGACAACCTGGGTGAATATGGCAAGAGCCTGAGATGTAGGGTGAATGAATCCCCAAATTATTTGTGGAATTCCCAGTGAGACAATGGCACTATCTACCAGTAGCAAAAATTGTGGGTGCACGTAACCCCCATATATTCTTTGAATTCCCAGTCAGACAATGGCACTATATACCAGTAGTAAAAATTGTGGGTGCACATAACCCCAATATATTCTTTGAATTCCCAGTGAGACAATGGCACTGTATAGCAGTAGCAAAAATTGTGGGTGCACGTAACCTCCATATATTCTTTGAATTCCCAGTCAGACAATGGCACTATATACCAGTAGTAAAAATTGTGGGTGCACATAACCCCAATATATTCTTTGAATTCCCAGTGAGACAATGGCACTGTATAGCAGTAGCAAAAATTGTGGGTGCACGTAACCCCCATATATTCTTTGAATTCCCAGTCAGACAATGGCACTGTATAGCAGTAGCAAAAATTGTGGGTGCACGTAACCCCCATATATTCTTTGAATTCCCAGTCAGACAATGGCACTATATACCAGTAGTAAAAATTGTGGGTGCACATAACCCCAATATATTCTTTGAATTCCCAGTGAGACAATGGCACTGTATAGCAGTAGCAAAAATTGTGGGTGCACGTAACCTCCATATATTCTTTGAATTCCCAGTCAGACAATGGCACTATATACCAGTAGTAAAAATTGTGGGTGCACATAACCCCAATATATTCTTTGAATTCCCAGTGAGACAATGGCACTGTATAGCAGTAGCAAAAATTGTGGGTGCACGTAACCCCCATATATTCTTTGAATTCCCAGTCAGACAATGGCACTGTATACCAGTAGTAAAAATTGTGGGTGCACATAACCCCAATATAATCTTTGAATTCCCAGTGAGACAATGGCACTGTATAGCAGTAGCAAAAATTGTGGGTGCACGTAACCCCCATATATTCTTTGAATTCCCAGTCAGAAACTGGCACTATATGGCAGTAGCAAGAAATGAGGGTATTTGTAACCCAAATATATTCTTTGAATTCCCAGTCAGACAATGGCACTATACACCAGTAGCAAAAATTGTGGGTGCACGTAACCCCAATATATTCTTTGAATTCCCAGTGAGACAATGGCACTATATACCAGTAGCAAAAATTGTGGGTGCATGTAACCCCAATATATTCTTTGAATTCCCAGTCAGACAATGGCACTATATACCAGTAGCAAAAATAGTGGGTGTATATAGCCCCAATTCTATTGCTAGGGGACTTGCAGGGTATTTCTGAGGTGAAGGTGGGGGGGCACACCGTTGGAACGGGGATTTGGGGTGTATATATGGGGTATACGGGAATACACTGTCAGTGTGTTCCATTCAGGATCCTGGGAAAGCTGGGTTGCGGCGATTGAGCCCGTCAGTGCCACGTTACACTGACAAGCTTCTCCCTGGAATTGAAGTGATATGTAACCCCAATATATTCTTTGAATTCCCAGTCAGACAATGGCACTATATGGCAGTAGCAAAAATAGTGGGTGTATATAGCCCCAATTCTATTGCTAGGGGACTTGCAGGGTATTTCTGGGGTGAAGGTGGGGGGGCACACCGTTGGAACGGGTATCGGGGGTATATATCGGGTATACGGGAATACACTGACAGTGTATTCCATTCAGGATCCTGGGAAAGCTGGGTTGCGGCGATTGAGCCCGTCAGTGCCACGTTACACTGACAAGCTTCTCCCTGGAATTTAGCTCTTATAAGAGCTGTTGGTTGTCTTCTCCTTCCTATCCTAGCCTGTCCCTGCCTACCCAGAATCTAAGCCCTAGCTAACTGGACGGAAACCCCGGTGAATTGCAAGCTCAGAATGACGCGAACCTGGGCGGCGCTGTTCTTTTAAATTAGAGGTCACATGTTTTCGGCAGCCAATGGGTTTTGCCTACTTTTTTCAACATCACCGGTGTCGTAGTTCCTGTCCCACCTACCCTGCGCTGTTATTGGAGCAAAAAAGGCGCCAGGGAAGGTGGGAGGGGAATCGAGTAATGGCGCACTTTACCACGCGGTGTTCGATTCGATTCGAACATGCCGAACAGCCTAATATCCGATCGAACATGAGTTCGATAGAACACTGTACGCTCATCTCTAGTTTTGTAACCTCAGTGAGCTTTGAACTTCATAGCCAGGTGTATCCAATCATGAGAAAAGGTATTTAAGGTGGCCAATTGCAAGTTGTTCTCCTATTTGAATCTCCTCTGAGACTATTTGTACATATACTCAACACACCCCTAGACTAGCAGACTCACAAATTAAATAAAATAAAATAAACCATGGACACATAAGGTTGTGCTTAAAGCTGGGTTGGCCACAGCGATTTTATTAACAAAAACATATAAACAACCAACGGTTAATTATTATTTGAATATACAACCGTAAACCAAAACGACATCTCCATGCCCCACCCCTTGAACTACAAACTTCGACCCGGATGATAACCGCTGCGGGGCAGCGGACATGTAGGCAACTCTTCGATTTTCCTGAGGGGCATGGAACATCCGCCACGCTGTGACAACTGCAAAAGAAGAAAAAACAGCCAGCACGAAGCGTCTACCGTAGACAAAACAAAAACACCGCAAGGGTAGGGTGGGCGGGGGTTCCTCTCACCATAAGCACTTACAGCAGAAGGTGAGTCCCACGCCAACGTACCCCTGTTATATAATATTAGACTCCCCCTTTACTTTGCCAGACTCCGCCTCCACTTCCCCCCAGCCGAAAATTCTAGAGCAAAGGTGAAGTGGAGGTGAGGTAAATATTTTTACCAACCACCAAGCCAAACAAGAGACTGCTAGTGAGTCTGCAGAATGGCTTAGAAATTTCCGGATGCAACTGCCAAATAGTCCAAGCCCTCATCGCTAGGCGCTTCGAGGGCTACCAGACTATTTGTACATATACTCAACACACCCCTAGACTAGCAGACTCACAAATTAAATAAAATAAAATAAACCATGGACACATAAGGTTGTGCTTAAAGCTGGGTTGGCCACAGCGATTTTATTAACAAAAACATATAAACAACCAACGGTTAATTATTATTTGAATATACAACCGTAAACCAAAACGACATCTCCATGCCCCGCCCCTTGAACTACAAACTTCGACCCGGATGATAACCGCTGCGGGGCAGCGGACATGTAGGCAACTCTTCGATTTTCCTGAGGAGCATGGAACATCCGCCATAGGAGAAGGGAATGTACCCCTACATTACCTGCGACCAACCCCACCCACCAGGACCAGCGCCTTCTCCACCCCATCCTGAAGACCGGAGAGGAAAATGTCCAGACCAATCGGGTTCAAATGAACCCCGTCCTCACGAAGGAAATTGGAATTGTCCCCTTCAAGCTCAGAGTGGCGAACCGCCACTCCGCCCAAACTCCGCACATGCCTAGAAACCCTTAAATTGAGCAGCCTCCTAGCTCGCTCCAAGGCAGCCATGTCACGGGCACCCCTCCAATGCCGGCGAAAAATGACCTCGGACCAGACCAGGACGACCTTCTCAAAATACTGCAAAAATCTCAAAAAATCCTGCTTAATAACAGCAATGAGATCACCCAACTTCACCTGGCCGAGGTAGTTCCCGCCGGCGTGCACAACCAGGACAACACAACCCGACACAGATCCGCTCAACGAAGCCACATGTGACAAAACATCCAACCATTTAAGGCCCCTGATACCTGACCACTGGATGTCGACTCCCGCTATCCCCAAGGCACGACCGCCAGGGCGCACCGCCGCCCACCTCTCGGCCCAATACACATATGAGTGACCCACAACAAAAACAGGGATCTGCGGAGAAACTGAAAAGAAAAAAGTGAAAGAAACAAAAAACTCAAGCGGTCAACAAATCCGGACGAATATACGAACGGTAGCAGTCAGATCGCCACCTACCCAAACGTTTTACACCCTCTCCATCCATGCCACACGCATCCGCCACGGTCGCAGCACCGATCCGGAACGAATGTGTGCCAAACTCCGACGGATCAAGACCCAAATTAACCAGACAAGCCTTGAAAACAGAAGAAAACTGATACCTAGTCACAGGCAAACCAGACACGTGAGACAAAAAACGCTCACCACGCACACGCTGCCGCAGAAACTCACTCACCTGTCGAACTGGACAGCACTCAGAACCAATCGCACGCAACGTAAGCCAGGTACCCCTGCCATAAAGATCCGTCTTTGACTTGCGCACACACACACGAACCACATCCCCTACCAATAACACATCACCACTCAACAAACCTCCCGGGCGCTTCGCACTACACGGCACCAGCTCGCCAATACGCAATGCAGCAAAAAACGCCACCGAAAACGCCGTACGGAACAGACACACCTCAAAATCGTCTCTACACACAACCGACAAAACAGCCAACAAACGCTCCAAAAGCTGTAACGAGACCGGGTGGCGAGCATCCCGGCAAGCCACCTCCTTCGACCATCCCTTCAAAATCTGCTTAACCAAGAACGACTTCGTAACATCCACACGACCACAGACTTTCAGCATAAAGGCCACACCAAAAACGCTCTTCCTCGCCACTGCCGCCGATGCGCCCCTACGCCGCAAGCAAACCAAAAAATCTAAAGTAACTGGAAGCGACTGACTGTCCTCTGCGGGTAGCACACCGCCAGAGAAGGAGAGCCACTCCTCCCAGGCCTGCAAGTGACTGGTCCAGGTTGAGGCCGAAACAGAAGACTGCAACAAACCCATCAAACACGCTCTATCACCTTCCACAAGTAATCCGGGCACTCCACACCGAACTCCTCCGCTGAGGGATGCAATGACCGGAAAACCTGAAAATTGGAGCGAGACAAAGCGTCAGCAACAGAATTGTGAGCACCAGGAACGTGCCTAGCCCTAAACAAAATATTGGCCTGCAAACACCGCAGGACCAAATGACGTAAAAGCGCTAACACCTCTAAAGATGAAGACGACTGACTATTAACCGCCTGGACCACAGACATGTTATCCGTCCAGAAGCACACTCTGCTGTTGCTGGAGCACTGACCCCAAACCTCTACTGCCACCACAATCGGAAACAATTCCAGCAAGGTCAAATTCTTGACCAAACCAGAAGACCTCCATGACGCCGGCCAGCTCCCCCTGCACCATTTGTCCCCGAACACAGCAGCAAAACCATCACTGCCCGCTGCGTCCGTGAACAATGACAAAGCGGCGCTGGACAACTCCGGGGACTGACAAATCATGGAACCATTAAAAGAAAGCAAAAAGGATCTCCATACCAACAAATCTGCGCGCAAAGGCTTAGTCACCCTGATGAAATGATGAGGAAGACGGACCCCTTTGGTCGCCAATGATAGGCGACGACAAAAAAGCCTCCCCATCGGGATAACTCTGCAAGCAAAATTAAGCAAACCTAACAAAACCTGCATTTGATGAAGAGTAACTTTCTTGGAACCATACACCTCCTCAACAACGCCTTTCAATCTGGCCAACTTATCCTCAGGGAGACGGAAGACCATTGCCACAGAATCGATCTCTATGCCCAAAAAGGACAAGCAGGTCACCGGACCCACCGTCTTTTCAGACGACAAAGGAACGCCAAAACGGGACATCAAAGATCGAAAACAGAACAGGAGATACTCGCAAACTGGGGAACCGGGAGGGCCTACGAACAAAAAATCATCAAGGTAGTGCAATATGGACGAAATACCAGTCTCATAACGCACCACCCATTCTAAGAAAGAACTAAAAACTTCGAAAAAGAAACAAGAAATTGAACAACCCATGGGTAGGCACATGTCTACAAAGTACTTACCCTCCAAACTACAACCTAACAGATGAAAGCAACTGGGATGGATAGGAAGCAAACGGAACGCAGACTCAGAGCGCTGGGCCCCGCTTGACGAACCAGATCCACCGCCCTATCAAATGAAGTATAAAAAACAGCGGAATCCTCTTTAGGAATGCCGTCATTCACTGAATCACCATAAGGGAAGGACAAATGATGAATGAGGCGGAACTTCCCAGGTTCTTTCTTAGGTACCAAACCAAGCGGGAGACCCGTAGGTTCAAATAAGGGGGGGCCTCAAAAGGGCCCGCCATCCTGCCAAGTTCCACCTCCTTCATCACCTTCTCCCAAGCAAGCTGAGGATTCTCAGCAACAGACTTCAAATTAGCACAGAAAAAGGCAGACGGGGATTCCTGAAAGGGGATAGAAAAACCATACGAAAAACCATCAAGGAGCAACCCTGCCTCCCGCCTCCTGGGATACAATTTTAGACACGGGAGCAGAGCCTCCCTTCTCACCGGAGTTCTCTCCCCCACTGGACGAACCCAACCTGGCAACTGACTTACCCCTACGGGAGCACTTGAGAGCCGGGTGCGCACCTCCACAGATTGAGCAATCGTGTCGAAACTTGCAGGCCGCAAAGAATCGACAGTGGCCCTCATTATAGAGCCAACACGAACCCGTGGCTTTATGCGCAACCGACCCTGAGGCCCCGGCTCCCGCAGAGGATCCTGACGGAAAGGGCCGTTGCGGCCTTTGAGACAGGATCAGTTGGATCCAGACATCGGCTGCTTTAGTAGCCCAACCGAGTGCCGGAGTCACTGCCAATCTACGACGAAATTCTTCATCGTAGCGCCACCAAGCCGCACCCCCGTGCAGCTTGTAGGCGCTATGGATAGTGTCAATATAAGTCAGAAGCTCAGGACCCAAGGAAGGCGAATTTTGACACGAAATATGAGCGAGGACCAGAAACGCCTGCAACCAGTTGCCAAAAGTTTTGGCAACTTTCGGCTTGCGATCCGCTCCCCGCTCAAAAGTCCGCTCCTTGTCAACCGACATAGTGTCAACTGAGAGGAGGGACCAAATATCTATATATTCGTTTTTCAAAATCTTCTCCCGGGTATCCGCCGGGACATGAGCCCCCAACGGCGCTACCCCGCAGAAGATGGAATCTCTAAAAGTGAGACCCGGAGGCACCGCCGCAGGCGCAGGAGAAACACCTCCCGCGCCCCCGGCAGAACCCCCCGGCACAACCTGTTCTAATTTGACTAACATATTACGCAAAACAGCTGCTAAATCAACCGGAGATAAGGAAGAAGGTAAGGCAGCCCAAGGATGCTGGCCAGGCAACTCACCCGCAGACTTGGACCCTGTTGCAGAAGCGGACGGCAAGGGCGGGGACATCGGCAGAACGGATCGTTCCGTAGGACCGCGAGAACTCCCAGGAGAAGGCAGACGAGACGAAAGACTTCTGGAATGACGGGCCGCTGAAGAGGAACGATGACCTCGAGGGGTCCTGGACAAAGATCTGGCAGACCTTGACTCCCGACGTGAAGAGGCAACTGAAGGTTCCCGATGACGGCTCACACGACCACGTGGGGAATCACGATCCCGGCGACCACTTCTCCTCCCACGGGAAGAGGACCTCTTTGACCGGCTGCGAGGACGACCTCCACGGGAACTTCTGGAAGGAGGACGGTCACCACCGGAGCGGTCGTCACGCCTTCTCCGCGACGAACCTGCAGGTAACAAAGAAGAAACAGAGGCAGGAACCGCACCAGTAACAACATGGGAAACAACATTAAGAGGGGCCCCAGCCAGTGACAAACCACCTCCTCCCCCCTGATGCAGCAAAGAAGCATGGGACCCCACAGTAGGACAGACCCCAGGCTGCAGGTGTGGGGTGAACACAGACACCCCCGGACCAGGAGGACTGCCAATCACAGAGTTAAAGAAAGTGTCTGACAAGGCAGGTACAACAGGCTGCAGCTGGGCTTGAGAAAAATTAGTGACATGCAAACCCCCCCCCCTCCCGCCCCCCATGCCCCGCGCAGCTCACCGGCACAGGAAGGACGCCCCTCCACACAGAACCAGCAGTAGGTCCCCCAGCAGTGTCACCTGCTGGCTCCATGCTACCACAACCAGAGCCGGGGCACCTGTCATCAAAAAGGAGCGGACTCACAGGCTGCCCCATGACCGCACCGTCGCTGGTGCACATGCCCGAGGAACCGAGAACATCATTGGTGTCAGCGGCAGCACCTGCACCGCTCGCTCCAGCTCCCGCGACACCCGGACCAGCGCTCCCCAAAGCTTCGGCAGCCGACATCCTCCCGCTGTCGGACCTCCTGCGGACCGGCCCCGCACTTCCGGCCTCCAACGCCGGCAAAGTGCAGGGCGGGACAGACAGCTCCGATGCTCCCCCAGGCCCAGACACAGCAGCCGGCGGGTATAAGCCACCAGAAGTCACCCGGCGCTTACCTCCTCTAGGCGGGCTGGGGCTAAGACGTCTCGGTGGGCGGGCCTCTCTCCTGGAACGCCACAGCTCCCCGGAACCGGCTTCACCACGATCCTCTTCTCTCCTGGAACGCCGCAGCTCCCCAGAACCGGCTTCACCACGATCCTCTTCTCTCCTGGAACGCCGCAGCTCCCCGGAACCAGCTTCACCATGGTCATCCCGACATGCAGCAGCTTCATCCCTGGACTGCTCCAAGATCTTCTCCAGCCAGCCGGCACCTTCTGCTCTAATCTTCTCCCACAGCACCTTCTCCACATTGTCCGCCATAACGCAGGTATGTGTGATGGGTCCTCTCACCATAAGCACTTACAGCAGAAGGTGAGTCCCACGCCAACGTACCCCTGTTATATAATATTAGACTCCCCCTTTACTTTGCCAGACTCCGCCTCCACTTCCCCCCAGCCGAAAATTCTAGAGCAAAGGTGAAGTGGAGGTGAGGTAAATATTTTTACCAACCACCAAGCCAAAAAAGAGACTGGGAGTGAGTCTGCAGAATGGCTTAGAAATTTCCGGATGCAACTGCCAAATAGTCCAAGCCCTCATCGCTAGCCGCTTCGAGGGCTACCAAGAGTGGCATCATGGGCTACTCAAAACAACTCTCAAATGATCTGAAAACAAAGTGTGCTGTGCAGAACACTTTGCACAAGGAGAAGCTGTATGGGAGAGTGATGAGAAAGAAGCCGTTTCTGCAAGCACGCCACAAACAGAGTCGTCTGAGGTATGCAAAAGCACATTTGGACAAGCCAGCTTCATTTTGGAAGAAGGTCCTGTGGACTGATGAAACAAAGATTGAGTTGTTTGGTCATACAAAAAGGCATTATGCATGGCGTCCAGAAAAAACAGCATTCCAAGAAAAACACTTGCTACTCACTGTAAAATTTGGTGGAGGTTCCATCATGCTTTGGGGCTGTGTGGCCAATGCCGGCACCAGGAATCTTGTTAAAGTTGAGGGTTGCATGGATTCCACTCAGTATCAGCAGATTCTTGAGAATGATGTTCAAGAATCAGTGATGAAGTTGAAGTTACGCCGGGGATGGATATTTCAGCAAGACAATGATCCAAAACACCGCTCCAAATCGAATTAGGCATTCATGCAGAGGAACAATTACAATGTTCTGGAATGGCCATCCCAGTCCCCAGACCTGAATGTCATTGAACATCTGTGGGATAATTTGAAGCGGGCTGTCCATGCTCGGCGACCATCAAACTTAACTGAACTTGAATTGTTTTGTAAAGAGGAATGGTCCAAAATCCCTTCATCCAGGATCCAGGAACTGATTAAAAGCTACAGGAAGCGACTAGAGGCAAAAGGAGGATCTACTAAATATTAATGTCACTTTTCTGTTGAGGTGCCCATACTTTTGCACCGGTCAAATTTTGGTTTAATGCATATTGCACATTCTCTGTTAGTACAATAAACCTCATTTCAATCCTGAAATATTTCTGTGTCCATCAGTTATTAGATATATCAAACTGAAATGGCTGCTGCAAACACCAAAATATTTAGAACTAAAAATGATTAAGAGTAATAGGGGTGCCCAAACTTTTTCATAGGACTGTATATATATCCTATGAATATTATAAATGTGAAAGTTTGTGAGTTTGGATGTTTGTGTGTTTGTGTGTTTGGATGTTTGGATGTTTGTTCCTCAATCACGCAAAACCCGCTCGACCGATTTGGCTGAAAGTTTCCACAAACATAGTTAATACACCCGATTGCGCAATAGGCTACTTTTCGTCACAATAGCGCACATACGTTTGTGCCAGGACCCCCACAAAACCCAAATTCACACCACCATCTCTGCAATCTCACACACTTTGGACCATAGCAAGCCACAAAATTCATATTGCCCTCTACAGCCTCGCCCCTAACCCCACACAATCTCATATACATAGACTTTACCACTTTGCCCCTCACCTTACCGATACTCCAGGAGGCTCTCTTTAACGCTCTGGAGCAGCCATGTTTGCCGACCCCCACCGCTCTTGACAATCCGCGACACCACCCACCCATGTCAATACCCCTAGGCGGTCTAATAAATGCAAAAAAAAAGTTTAAAAAAAAAGTAAAAAAAAAATAAAAACAAAAAGGATTAAAAATTCAAATCACCCCTCTTTCCCTAGAACACATATAAAAGTAGTTAAAAACTGTGAAACACATACATAATAGGTATCCCCGCGTCCGAAATCGCCCGCTCTACAAAGCTATACAAATATTTTTCCTGTTCGGTAAACGCCGTAGCGGGAAAAATGGTCAAAAGTGCCAAACCGCCGTTTTTTCACTTTTTTGAAAGACGCCCTATACATCCCCGTACACGCACGTATAAAAAAGTTACGGCTGTCGGAATATGGCGACTTTTAAAAAAAAAAAATTTTTAACACAGTTTTGCCTTTTTTTAAGGGGTCAAAATGTAAATAAAACCATAGAAATTTGGTATCCCCAGCATCGTAATGAAACACAGAATACAGGGGACATGTCATTTTGGTTGCACAGTGAACGCCGTAAAACCAAAGCCAGTAAGAAAGTCGCAGAACTGCATTTTTACTTCAAATCCACCCCATTCTGAATTTTTTCCCTGCTTCCCAGTACATTATATAGAATAAATAATGGTGGCATCATGAAGAAACATTTGTCCCAGGAAAAATTAAGACCTCATATGACTCTGGGAGCAGAGAAACTTATACACACTACGAAAACCTTACCCACGCCTGTATATACCCACTTCTACAATCACCGCAGACGAAGTCGCGGGTACCAGCTAGTATATATATATATATATATATATATATATATATATATATGTGTGTGTGTGTGTGTGTGTGTGTGTGTGTGTGTGTGTGTGTGTGTGTGTGTGTAATTTGCAGAATCCCCAGAAAATAAAATATATTTGTCTTCCGTATAACTGTCATAAGTATCAAAATAAAACTCCTTGTCCACGACGAGGTCAGTGTGCTTTCCGGGCTTGGCCCATTTATTTCTGTGGGCCCGTGCACATGACCATGAATTACACAGACTAGTGTGTGGGCTTACAGTCCGGGCCACAAAACTCAGGACAGAATCTATTCCTGTCCAGTTTTGCAGCCATGCTTCCTTGGTTTCTATTCATTGAATGAAAGGGGCCATGGAAGCACGGCCGATGCACAGACGGCACATGGATGACATACAGGGGCGTAACTACTGGGGTAGCAGCAGTAGCAGCTGCCACAGGGCCCGGGACATTAGGGGCCCGATAACAGCCGCTACTAGCCGCTGGAGTAATAGGCCCTATTTATTTACCGATCCTGGCAGGGGCCGGGATTGGTAAGTGACGCAGCGGGCCACACAAGCACTATTATTATACTTGGGGGTCTTTTCAGACCCCCGAGTGGTAGTGGTACATGGGAGTGGCAAGAGAACATAAAAAACAGTGTTACTTACCTCTCCGGGTTACAGATAGGCTTCGGGCCTGCGTCCCGGGTCATGTGACATCCTGGACGTCATTGAAGATGGCTTACACCACCAAGGAATGCAGCGGAGTAAGTAACAGTGTTTTTTATCTTGGTATCCCCTTTTGGTCTCCGATTATTATAATAATAATTATTATTATAATAATTGTTCATGGGTGTTCACAGTGTGGCATAATAGTATGTGCATGGACCACTATGGGACATCATAGTGCATGCAGGGGTCACTATGGGGCATAATACTGTGTGCAGGGGCCACTATAGGGCATAATACTATGTGCAGGGGCCACTATGGGGCATAACACTGTGTGCAGGGGCCACTATGGGGCATAATACTGTGTGCAGGGGGCGCTGTGGGGCATAATAGAGCGTGCAGGAACGTGGGGGCGGTGGGGAGGGGGTTTTGCGGTCGGGGTCATCGTCGTCGGTCGGGGGGGCCCATGTCAAAAGTTCACCATGGGGCCTGCCATTTTTGAAAACGCAGCTTCGCTCTGTGAGGCCTTAGCCTAAAACTTTGAAAAAATCAGTAATCTTATTGTTTTGCCTGACACCACAAAGTGAAATTCATAATGATCAGCCATACGCTGTGTACTGTATATCCCAAACTATAGAAAGTGCATCTTGTCCAGCAAAAAACAAGATTTTATAACTGTATCCTCAAGGCAAAAGTAAAAGGATTTCAAAATCCACTCCAAGAAGAAAAAAAAAAATGTGTGGTTCTGAACTCACAGAGGTTAGGCTTTAATAGAATTGGACGCCCAAAGTGTATGACTATGTTTCCTACTTTTTTCGTATAAAGTCATGTCTAGTATTCCTCCTATGTTACTTTAGAATGGGGGATATTATTATTATGGGCCGGTCGTGCACCTTTTTCCTATTTACTTTGAACCTTCAGGTCTCTTTATAACATCACATAATAATTAACATTCCTGCGGGGTTTAGGAGAATAGATATATGACGTGTTTGCTGAAGCAGCCTGCTGTCGCCACTCGGCAAGTCTCTTTTATCATGAACCTACTAAATCTGACATATATCACAGTTATCAGCCAAGACTTTGTCAGTTTTATAAGTAAAAAAAATTGTGATAATAAATCATCGGCCAATTAGTAAAACATTAAGTCGCTTGGTTGTTTTCTTCTAAGCTAGTGGCAGACATGCAGAAAGAAACGCCACCAAGGTTCTGATACGTGAAATCAATCTGCTCCATGGAGATATCTATGTAAGGAAATCTGATAAAAATAATCTACAAGAGAGCTGAAGTCCAAGTCCACCTTGTAAGACATCTTTGGACACACATACACTTAGCTTGGCCGAAAATGCACGTGTTCTCAATGGAGACGGGAATAATCCATTGCTAGATATCTCTACCTTCTCCTTGACCACACTATTATTGGTATACCCTTCACCAGTGGCGTAACTACTGCGGAAGCAGCAGAGGCAGCTGCCACAGGGCCGGGACATTAGGGGCCCGGTGACAGCTGCTACCGCCGCGTTTTTTTCTTTTTTCTAATAGGCCATTACCAGCTGGAGTTATTCCAGCCAGCAAGGGGCCTATTTACTTACCGATCCTGGCTGGGCCGGGAATCGGTAAGTGACACCGCGGGCCCCACAAACACTATTATTATACTCGGGGTCTTTGCAGACCCCTGAGTATAATGATCGGAGGCCCAGGAGATGTAAGAAATATAAAAAACTGTGTTACTTACCTCTCCACCTCTCCAGGCTCCGCCTAGTTGTCTGACGTCTGACGTCACATGAACCCGGCCTGCGTCCCGAGTCATGTGACGTCCGACGTCATTGAAGAAGGCCAACAGCGGAGGACTGCAGCAGAGCCGGGGGACAGGTAACAGTGTTTGTTTATGTTTTTATTTCCCTGGGTCTCCGATTATTATATTCTGGGGTCTGAAAAGACCCCAGAGTATAATAATTGTTT
Source organism: Leptodactylus fuscus (assembly GCF_031893055.1). Classification (NCBI taxonomy): domain Eukaryota; kingdom Metazoa; phylum Chordata; class Amphibia; order Anura; family Leptodactylidae; genus Leptodactylus; species Leptodactylus fuscus. The sequence continues at coordinate 244,894,423 of NC_134266.1, forward strand.
ATGGGTGTCCACAGTGGGACATAGTGTGTGCAGGGGCCACTATTGGGGATAATACTGTGTGCAGGGGCCACTATGGGAGATAATACTGTGTTCAGGGGCCACTATGGGGGATAATACTGTGTGCAGGGGCCACTATGGGAGATAATACTGTGTTCAGGGGCCACTATTGGGGATAATACTGTATGCAGGGGCCACTATGGGGGATAATACTGTGTGCAGGGGCCACTATGGGAGATAATACTGTGTTCAGGGGCCACTATGGGGGATAATACTGTGTGCAGGGGCCACTATGGGAGATAATACTGTGTTCAGGGGCCACTATTGGGGATAATACTGTATGCAGGGGCCACTATGGGGGATAATACTGTGTTCAGGGGCCACTATTGGGGATAATACTGTATGCAGGGGCCACTATGGGGGATAATACTGTGTGCAGGGGCCACTATGGGAGATAATACTGTGTTCAGGGGCCACTATGGGGGATAATACTGTGTGCAGGGGCCACTATTGGGGATGATACTGTGTGCAGGGGCCACTAAGGGACATAATACTGTGTGCAGGGGCCACTATGGGGGATAATACTAATCAAATCAAATCAAATCAAAAAAGCTTTATTGGCACGTCCGAATAGATATTTGGCATTGCCAAAGCTAGTAGAGTGTGGGGGGGGGGAGAGTTGGACTCGGGTGGGTGAGTGGTGGGGGTGGTGTGGGTGGTTTGGGGTATAACAGTCCATGGAGTCTCATCTTCCTCTTCGTTGGTGACCGTTCTGTATGCAGGGTCCACTATGGGGGATAATACTGTGTGCAGGGGCCACTATGGGGGATAATACTGTGTGCAGGGGCCACTAATGGACATAATACTGTGTGCAGGGGCCACTATGGGGGATAATACTGTGTGCAGGGTCCACTATGGGAGATAATACTGTGTTCAGGGGCCACTATGGGAGATAATACTGTGTGCAGGGGCCACTAATGGACATAATACTGTGTGCAGGGGCCACTATGGGGGATAATACTGTGTGCAGGGTCCACTATGGGAGATAATACTGTGTGCAGGGGCCACTAATGGACATAATACTGTGTGCAGGGGCCACTATGGGAGATAATACTGTGTTCAGGGGCCACTATGGCGGATAATACTGTGTGCAGGGGCCACTATTGGGGATGATACTGTGTGCAGGGGCCACTAAGGGACATAATACTGTGTGCAGGGGCCACTATGGGGGATAATACTGTATGCAGGGTCCACTATGGGGGATAATACTGTGTGCAGGGTCCACTATGGGAGATAATACTGTGTGCAGGGGCCACTAATGGACATAATACTGTGTGCAGGGGCCACTATGGGAGATAATACTGTGTTCAGGGGCCACTATGGGGGATAATACTGTGTGCAGGGGCCACTATTGGGGGTGATACTGTGTGCAGGGGCCACTAAGGGACATAATACTGTGTGCAGGGGCCACTATGGGGGATAATACTGTATGCAGGGTCCACTATGGGGGATAATACTGTGTGCAGGGGCCACTATGGGGGATAATACTGTGTGCAGGGGCCACTAATGGACATAATACTGTGTGCAGGGGCCACTATGGGGGATAATACTGTGTGCAGGGGCCACTATGGGAGATAATACTGTGTGCAGGGGCCACTATGGGAGATAATACTGTGTGCAGGGGCCACTATGGGAGATAATACTGTGTGCAGGGGCCACTATGGGGGATAATACTGTGTGCAGGAGCCACTATGGGGATAATACTGTGTGCAGGGTCCACTATGGGAGATAATACTGTGTGCAGGGGCCACTATGAGAGATAATACTGTATGCAGGGGCCACTATGGGGGATAATACTGTGTGCAGGGTCCACTATGGGAGATAATACTGTGTGCATGGGCCACTAATGGACATAATACTGTGTGCAGGGGCCACTATGGGGGATAATACTGTGTGCAGGGGCCACTATGGGAGATAATACTGTGTGCAGGGGCCACTATGGGGGATAATACTGTGTGCAGGAGCCACTAATGGACATAATACTGTGTGCAGGGGCCACTATGGGGGATAATACTGTGTGCAGGGTCCACTATGGGAGATAATACTGTGTGCAGGGGCCACTATGAGAGATAATACTGTATGCAGGGGCCACTATGGGGGATAATACTGTGTGCAGGGGCCACTATGGGAGATAATACTGTGTGCAGGGGCCACTATGGGGTATAATACTGTGTGCAGGGGCCACTATGGGGTATACTGCTGTGTGCAGGGGCCACTAAGGGACCTAATAGAGCGCGCAGGAATGCGGATGAGGGGGTCGGTCAAGGTCTTCGACGTCGGGTGTCAGTTGGGGGTGGGGGCCATGTCAAAAATTCCTAGTTACGCCACTGCCCTTCACTGCACTGCACAAGAAACACATAAAGCTGATAGTGTGTGAAATAACAGAAAAACTTTGAATGGGCGCTCTTTTCACTAAATGAAATTTGATTAATTAGGTCTATACTGAAGAATTCATCTCAAAGTGATGTCATAGTAGAGTAAAATTGCACACAGAAATATCAAATCACAGAGATAGTTTGTAATAACGCATGCAGTGATGTCACCATACGATAATAATGCACACAGTCATGTTACAGCACAAGAATGCATCACTGTGATATCACAGGATAGGGATAATACATGTAGTGTTGTCACAATACAAGATTAAGGCACACACTGATGTCACAGTACACAGATAATGTACATAGTGAAGTCACAATACAGGGGTAACGAAAACAGTGATGTAACAGTACAATAATAACCTGTAAATTAATGTCATAGCGCAGGAATAATGTATCAGTGATGTTACAGTACAGGGATATAATATACACAGTGATGCCACAGTACAGGGATATAATATACACAGTGATGCCACAATAGAATGATACTGTGCCTAGTAATGTCACAGTAAAGGAATAATGCACACAAATATGTCACATGATATGGCTAATGAACACAATGATGTCACAGTACATCAATACTTCATACAGTGATTTTAGAGTACAGGAATACTGCATACAGTGATGTCACAGTACAAGGATGATACAGACAGTGATGTCACAGTACAATAATAATAATAATAATAATAATAATAATTTACAAAATGATGTCATAGTACAGAGGTAATGCACACAGTGATGTCACAATACAGGGATTAATGCACACAGTGATAGCACAGCACAAGGATAATGCACACAATGATGTCACAGTACAGAGATAATGAACACAGTGATGTCACAGTACAGGGATAATGAACACAGTGATGTCACAGTACAGGGATTAATGTATACAGTGATAGCACAGCAGAAGGACAGTGATGTCACAGTACAGGGATAATACACACAGTGATGTCACAGTACAGGGATAATGCACACAGTGATGTCACACTACAGGGATAATACACACAGTGATGTCACAGTACAGGGATAATACACACAGTGATGTCACAGTACAGGGATAATGCACACAGTGATGTCACACTACAGGGATAATACACACAGTGATGTCACAGTACAGGGATAATACACACAGTGATGTCACAGTACAGGGATAATACACACAGTGATGTCACAGTACAGGGATAATGCGCACGGTGATGTCACAGTACAGGGATAATACACACAGTGATGTCACAGTACAGGGATAATACACACAGTGATGTCACAGTACAGAGATAATACACACAGTGATGTCACAGTACAGGGATAATACACACAGTGATGTCATAGTACAGGATAATACACACAGTGATGTCACAGTACAGGGATAATACACACAGTGATGTCACAGTACAGGGATAATACACACAGTGATGTCACTGTACAGGGATAATGCGCACGGTGATGTCACAGTCCAGAGATAATACACACAGTGATGTCACAGTACAGGGATAATACACACAGTGATGTCATAGTACAGGATAATACACACAGTGATGTCACAATACAGGGATAATACACACAGTGATGTCACAGTACAGAGATAATACGCACAGTGATGTCACAGTACAGGGATAATATACACAGTGATGTCACAGTACAGGGATAATACACACAGTGATGTCACAGTACAGGGATAAATACACACAGTGATGTCACAGTACAGAGATAATACACACAGTGATGTCACAGTACAGGGATAATACACACAGTGATGTCACAGTACAGAGATAATACACACAGTGATGTCACAGTACAGGGATAATGAACACAGTGATGTCACAGTACAGGGATTAATGTATACAGTGATAGCACAGCAGAAGGACAGTGATGTCACAGTACAGGGATAATACACACAGTGATGTCACAGTACAGGGATAATACACACAGTGATGTCACAGTACAGGGATAATACACACAGTGATGTCACAGTACAGGGATAATACACACAGTGATGTCACAGTACAGGGATAATACACACAGTGATGTCACACTACAGGGATAATACACACAGTGATGTCACAGTACAGGGATAATACACACAGTGATGTCACAGTACAGGGATAATACACACAGTGATGTCACAGTACAGGGATAATACACACAGTGATGTCACAGTACAGGGATAATACACACAGTGATGTCACAGTACAGGGATAATACACACAGTGATGTCATAGTACAGGATAATACACACAGTGATGTCACAGTACAGGGATAATACACACAGTGATGTCACAGTACAGAGATAATACGCACAGTGATGTCACAGTACAGGGATAATGCACACAGTGATGTCACAGTACAGAGATAATACGCACAGTGATGTCACAGTACAGGGATAATACACACAGTGATGTCACAGTACAGGGATAATACACACAGTGATGTCACAGTACAGGGATAATACACACAGTGATGTCACAGTACAGAGATAATACACACAGTGATGTCACAGTACAGGGATAATGCACACAGTGATGTCACAGTACAGGGATAATACACACAGTGATGTCACAGTACAGGGATAATACACACAGTGATGTCACAGTACAGGGATAATGCACACAGTGATGTCATAGTACAGAGATAATGCACACAGTGATGTCACAGTACAGGGATAATACACACAGTGATGTCACAGTACAGGGATAATACACACAGTGATGTCACAGTACAGGGATAATGCGCACGGTGATGTCACAGTACAGAGATACTACAGTGATGTCACAGTACAGGGATAATACACACAGTGATGTCACAGTACAGGGATAATACACACAGTGATGTCACAGTACAGAGATAATACGCACAGTGATGTCACAGTACAGGGATAATGCACACAGTGATGTCACAGTACAGGGATAATGCACACAGTGATGTCACAGTACAGGGATAATACGCACAGTGATGTCACAGTACAGAGATAATACGCACAGTGATGTCACAGTACAGGGATAATGCACACAGTGATGTCACAGTACAGGGATAATACACACAGTGATGTCACAGTACAGGGATAATACAGTGATGTCACAGTACAGGGATAATACACACAGTGATGTCACAGTACAGGGATAATACACACAGTGATGTCACAGTACAGAGATAATACGCACAGTGATGTCACAGTACAGGGATAATGCACACAGTGATGTCACAGTACAGGGATAATACACACAGTGATGTCACAGTACAGGGATAATACACACAGTGATGTCACAGTACAGAGATAATACGCACAGTGATGTCACAGTACAGGGATAATGCACACAGTGATGTCACAGTACAGGGATAATACACACAGTGATGTCACAGTACAGGGATAATACACACAGTGATGTCACAGTACAGGGATAATACACACAGTGATGTCACAGTACAGGGATAATACACACAGTGATGTCACAGTACAGGGATAATGCGCACGGTGATGTCACAGTACAGAGATAATACACACAGTGATGTCACAGTACAGGGATAATACGCACAGTGATGTCACAGTACAGGGATAATGCACACAGTGATGTCACAGTACAGGGATAATACACACAGTGATGTCACAGTACAGGGATAATACACACAGTGATGTCACAGTACAGGGATAATACACACAGTGATGTCACAGTACAGGGATAATACACACGGTGATGTCACAGTACAGAGATAATACACACAGTGATGTCACAGTACAGGGATAATGCATACGGTGATATGACAGTAAAAGGATAATGCGAAGTGATGTCACAGTAAAGGAATACTGCACATGATGATGTTACCATACATAGGTAATGCAAATAGCAGTGCTATAGTACAATAATAATGAACACAGTAATGTACAGGGATAATGTATTAGTAATATCCTTGATGGACATATGTCTTTTTTCAACTGCACTATGTTGCTATGTCACAATACCGGGATAATGCATACATTATAGAAAAAAAATTAATTTGTAGTAAAAACGTAGACATCGTTGGTAAAAAGCAGGACATCCCTGACTATAAAGTGTTCATTATCACCCACAATGAATGCTTGTAGTATATACTGATGTAGAATATACATGAATATATGGAAGAATCCTGCTAGAAAGAACAACTCATCTACTTGTACTGTATATTGTAGGACACTGGGTAATGTGTGAACACATAGGGGGTTGTATTGTGAGTTGTGCTGGAATTGGACACTGGAATTGTTGGGTTATCTTCGGTTGAAATATGGGAACAATGCTATACCTGCAGTATTGTGGCATTTATGAGGGCTGCAAGAATGAAAAGGTCAATCCACAGCGATAAGAGGGGCTCCTGTTTCTTGGCCCTACATTGTTACTGAGTTACTCAGCACACAGAGATAGCTTGTCTGCCTCCTGTCTTAAGCCTATGGGAAGCACAAGCACCTACTGTTAGCTCTTGTCACAGATCGATAGCAACAATTGGGCTGTAGTCAAACATGGCCCAGGGAGATAACTCCTGTCTGCTAGTTTGCTTTAGCTGAGCTGTTCCCAATAAGGTAGCCACAGATAGCCGCCTGTGCAGGAGATGTATAAAGTGATGTAAAGAGCCTCAGAAAGTATGGTGGACACTCAGATGCCATATTTACTGATACGCATACATATTTTATTGGCAATGGTGTATATGTAGGAAAGTGGCCAGAACTAAACGGCCTCAGAAAATCAATGGTCACTGCGAATACGTTTCCAGTACCCAACATGTGACCACTGCGGCCAGTAATTGTCAGTGTATGGCCTCCTTTAGGCTAAGGTCCCACGTAGCAAGCCGCAGCAAAAAAAGCGCTGCGGGAAAAAACGCAGCGGCAATGCATCATGGTTTTTACCGCAGCGCTTTTCCCAGAAAGTCCACAACTCTGTTTCCTTCCTGCTTCCGTTATCCCTATAGGCAAGGGTGGAAGGGTGAAAACTAGGTTTGAGCCGATCTTGAGATTTCAGGATCCATTGCAAAATCCGATTTCCGATCATTTTCCATCCGATCCAGATCGTGAAATTTACTTGATCGCCGATTGGAATCCGATCTTTTCCGATCCCGATTGCTCAACCCTAGTTACTTTATATTTATGGAGTAGGGTTGAGCCGATCTTGAGATTTCAGGATTCATTTTAAAATCTGATTACCGATCATTTTCCATCCGATCCCTATCATTAAAATTTACTTGATCGCCGATCAGAATCCGATCTTTTCCGATCCCGATCGCTCAATTCTACTGAAAACTATGAGATCTCTACATGTGAACTATCCCTATGAATGTACAACACTGGACGTATCATAGGAAAAATCTTTAGAATTCCTTAAATTGACCATGGGTATGGGAATAATCGGCAATTAGGCAGTAAACACAATTTTATATGATATTTGTTATGTCTGTGATATTATAGTGATCGGTTTTGACCAATGGAAATTGGTAAAGTATTTCTAGTTTTACAGATTTCTTAAATAAAATTTCAGCTATCTTATGTAGGTATAGGACAGGTGGACTTAAAGGAGGTTTCCTACTTATAGGGATTGTCCGGGATAACTATAAAACCCTACACTAATCTAAATACCCTGCTACTTTCTCAATTTCATTATTAAGCAAAATTGACTAGTGACCTTTATCCCTGGGATGTAATCACCCCAGGGACATTTTCTGGTTATCCGGTGACGATTCATTCCCCCATTTCCGGAAACGGATTGTCACTACTATTTCCCCCCATCCACTCCATCATACTTACCTATTTGCTTCACGTCTTGGCTTCCTTCTCCGAGGAGCGGCTCCTCTTCCTGCTTTGACGTCGGCATGCGCATGCGCAAAAGAGCCAAAGTCCTGACTTACCGCTGAAGCTTACAGTACATCTCTATTACGCAACCTGGGGACGTACGCAATAGAGAGGAATTGAAGGCTCTGGCAGAGTGCTGTGTGTTACCCCCAGAAGGAAGACATTTATGGCGTATGACCTACCTGCTCGACTATTCTCAAAAGTCCGTAGAAGTGAATGGAGTCACATATGCAAAATGTTCTCTTCTCATTGCAGCCACAAGTTCTTATACTTCTACCTACTTTTAATCCACTCCTGGCTTTGGCTCAAAAAAAACACAGCAAAAGCTGCAACAAAAAAAGCTGTGTTTCTGCAATGTGAGGCTTTAGCCTTAAAGTGGTAAAAACATAGATTGTGCAGCGGACCTATCTAGTATCTGATTGTTGGGGATCAGACACCAGGACCCTGCACCGATCAGCTGTTCTGGCTGCCTCCCGGCGCTGAAAACCATTGAGGGGATGGTGCTCATCTCCTATTCTAGTAACATACAGAGGAAGGGGCTGCTGGAGCAGAGTTGCTTCTGCCTTGGTCTGTTTCTGTAGATCTGTGCAGTATCCGGGTGGCGGACCCTTATGGCTAGGGTTGAGCGATCGCGATCGAGTAAATTTCATGATTGCGATCGCAATTCCAATCCCGATCTTTTCCGGTGGGATCGAGGTCCGAGGTTATCTCAAGATCGGCTCAATCCTATTCATGTATATATCATTAATAGGGTTGAGCGATCGGGAAAGATCGGATCCCGATTGGCGATCGAGCAAATTTCACGATTGCAATCAGGATCGGCTGGAAAATGATCGGAAATGGGATTTTAAAATCGATCCTGAAATCTCAAGATCGGCTCAACCATAGTTATGGCCTATCATGAGGATAGGTCAACAGAATGAAACTCTTTTAGGCTAAGGCCTCACGTAGTGAAACACAGCAAAAAAAATGTATCAAGCCCTTTTATGCAGTGTTTTTCATTGTGCTTCACTCTGCCCATATTATGCCTATAGGGAAAATGCTGGCGTTTCCGAAGGTATAATTGACAAGCCAGGGCCCTATGTGGCACAAATGCTGCGATTTGCCCAGCGTTTTACAGTCAGGGCAAAGTGGATGGGATTCTAGTGAATCCCATGCCCACTTTGCAGTAAAAACCGTGGTGCGGACACGCCGCGATTTCCAAAATCGCAGCATGTCAATTATATCAACGGAAATGTCAGCAGTTTCCCCATAGGTATAACTGAAACACAAAGTCCGCAGAGGAAACCTCCGAGAACTTTGTCTAAAGCGCTGCGGGAAGCACTGTGATGCGTTGCCACCGCATTTTTTCCCAGAGGTGCTTTCTTGCTGCAGGATAGCGCTACACTGAAAACTTTTTTCTGAATTTTTTTTCTGAAATGTGTATATGGGATTAGCCAGAATTTCATTCACTTTGAAGGTATTATTTATTTATTACGCTTATTTTTATAGCACCATCATTTTCCTCAGCGCTTTACAGACATTAACAGTTACTGTCCCATATAGGGATCACAATCTATAAGTATGTCTTTGAAGTGTGGGAGGAAACCAGAGTACCCAGAGAAAACCCATGCAAACACGGGGAGAACATACAAACTCCTGGCAGATGTTGTCCTTGGCAGGTTTTGAACCCAGGACTCCAGCACTGCAAGGCGGCAGTGCTAACCACTGAGCCACCGTGCAGCATTTTTTGCCACACCATTTCCACAGCTGAAATAATGCTGCATTTTCACAATGTGGGTCCCCGGCCTTAAAGGTAAAGATTGCCTTACTGGTACCACTGTTTGGTCTTGGATAAATTTTTTTGCCTATGTCTATGACCACCTTTACCCACAAATACATACTGTATATACACTCCCAGTGATCTCCTCTCCACTCAGTATATATGATTCTTCAGCATATACACACAATGACCCCTTTGTCCATGTCGGCAGCATTCGTCTCCTGTTATGAAGGCTGAGATTGCACATTTACCTGCACACTGGGCATCCACATGGCTCACACATGGTTACTCATTAATGCGGGCAGCTCTTACTGGCAAACTGAGCTGTCTATAAAAATCAATAGCTGGAATAATCCTTTTTTAAGAGGCTCCATGTCCTGAGATGTTACTCTCTGAGCCGGTTGTTAGGATGAAAGTTAAATATTGCAGCTACTAAGACTTTATCTTTCCGTTCAGTCTTAGTGCCCTAAAATGTTTAATGTATTTGTTTCTTGCTGTATATGGCACTAACATATTCCACAGTGCTGTACAGAGACCAATCCATATGTCAGATCCATTCTGGGGCCAATATCAAGGGAAACCTATCTGTATAGTTTTCAGCATATGGGATGAATTGGAGGACCAGGATGTAGTGTTGGACTGAGGTTCATTGGGTCCACCCTACGAGAACCACTTGGCTCAAATGTAAGGGTCTTTCTTATAAGCCATTATTGTGTTAGAGCCTGGGATCCTTCAGAGGATTCCTTAGAGGGTCAGTCCAACACTGCCAGGAGGAAGCCTAAAAAACATGAGGAGGACACAAACTCTATACAGATGTTGTCCTTAGTCACATCTCAGATACCCACTGCTGGCACAAGCTTTAGGGACACGAAAGACAAAAAGCAGAAAATAATACTGATGACATTGTACTCTATATTATAGGCTTTTTACTAAGGGGTTTAAATAGCGGAGATGGGGTCTCCAGACCCCCCACAGTAAACATAAAAAATGTGCCATCCTATATACAATAGTGACATAACCCAGTGCATATTTGCCAATATGATCAATTGCAGAAGAGAAGGAGGATAACCCAATAGATAGAGTCATGGCCAGGCTTGCACCCCAAATAGAAAAGGTAATGGGGAGAGACCTCTTCATCAGGGCCCAAAGCAGATGCCTGGACTGACTTTATTGATTCTATACCATTAGTTTGATGCTACTGACGGCATATGAGGCATAAAGGTAGATACTGGAGGTTATACCAGGTGCTGTAGGCAAAGAGGATCTTATCTCTTGTGTTGCTTAAGATTATATATATATATATATATATATATATATATATATATATATATATATATATATATATTTTAGATAGAGTGAGATATATAGATTTAAATATATATATATATATATATATATATATATATATATTTATATACTTATATCTATATAGATAGATGCATAGATACTGTATATATATATATATATATATATATATATATATATATATATATTAGATAGATAGATAGATAGATAGATAGATAGATAGATAGATTGAGATATATAAATATAAATATATATAGATAGACAGATAGATAGATAGATAGATAGATAGATAGATAGATAGATAGATACTATATATATAGTGGAAATGAATACATGAGCAGATGAGTGGAGTAAATATCCATCGAGTAAATATGGAATATGGGATCCGATACACTTTATAGCACAGGTGAAGTGATGCCACTTTTTTGTGGATACATTGTTGTGCATTCTTATTCTTCACCATTCCGACATTAACCCTTTATAGACCAGTATACTCCAACCTGCGGCTCCCCAGCAAAACTACAGCCCTGGCATATCCCGACAACCGCAGTCGGGGAGTTACAGTCGGAAGCCGCAAATTGGGAAAAAGCAAATTATAACCATTTTAATATGCAACAAATTTGGTATCTGGTTCAGGAGGCTGAAATCAACATGAAAATGTATATTCTATGGGGAAAGTAGGAAAAGTGAAATTCGGAAGAAAAAGGATTAAAGTATTTTATTACATGTATGGAAAAATAATAATGATAACAGGCAGTGAAAAGAAATAATCACTATTATCATTAATAATAAGAATTATAACACTGATATTAATAATAGAATCGGTGATAGAAGACTATTATCTTAGTATACAGACACACTGGCAGTGCCCTAAAATCAAAGAAGAATTTCCTTCAATTTTTTTTTACAAATCCGACGAGGATATATAAGTGGTGACTTACCTATGAGATATATAAGATAGATGCCGCACATACTGCATATGAGGCTGTGGTCCTGTACACACTGACAGTCCTTTTCAGTCCAGTACAAAATATATACCTATATCATTATCCATCTAGTAATGCTGACCAGCACATCCCACCATTACTATCCCATATACTGTAATCTGGATTTATGGGATCTCCATCTATTCCATGACATCATACAGCTGGATTATCGGTGAGCTCCTATGTATGTGAGTGTGATCTGCACTGGTTATATGTGTCAGGGGACAATAATGTACCTGATATGATATAATATGATATATAATGTAATATAATATAATATCATAAATATGGTTCGCATGAGTGAAATTGTCATGTAAGTATGTATTACTATTAATATGCTAGGATATCCTTTCCATTTATTGCAAAAACTACTAGTACAAGCACGTGGCTCATACAATAGAAACACCAATTCCTGAGTTCACCCCATCATATTAAAATACATCTCACTATGGAAATAGCGCAAAATATAGCTATAAGGATTTTACGTTCCTTCATATATCTGCATCCAGTCCCATGTACAATAACTAGTGTAGGTAACTGGGAAAGAATAGCATAAATTGAATAAATAAATGTGAAATAATTACACAGAAAATGGTAATTATAATAATATCCACAATAATTTAATATATTTATGTTCATAATAATAATAATAATAATAATAATAATAATAATAATAATTATTATTATTATTATAACAAATCAATGGTTATCTATATTTATGTTGGTGTTAGTAATTATAATACAAAAATAATAAAGTAGTTATAATAAATATTTGCAATTGATATTCGTCATTATCATTAATAGAATAATAATAATAATAATAATAAATAATATAAATGATAATATAAATAATATTAAAAATTATTATTATTATTATTAATAATAATAGTAATAATAATAATAATAATAGTACAAAATCTAATACAAATAATGAGCTCAACTTGTGGCTGCCTGGTGACCTGTGACATATATAGTGCAGGGTGTAACTAATAATAAGCCCTGTGGTCACACATTATAAAGGACAGATAAGCTTCTGCTCCAAATATCTGTTTCTATACAATCATTTATTCAGGACTGAAGCGAAAGTTACTGCTCGACTTTTACTTATTCAATCCACCGGGATCTGCTTATATCCTGTGCTGATATGTCATGACAAAAACGGAATAGGCTGAGAATAAAATCATTATATATATATATATATATATATATATATATATATATATATATATATATATATATTATGTTGGCTAGATCAAGATTATATTTCTGCTTATGCTTAGATTGATCTTATTAATAAAAATGGTAATTCATATTATAAATACCATCAAAACCATTTCACCTCAGATAAGTTATACATATATACTATAGCTGGATAGCACTCTACTCTATCCATGTGTTACCATGTAATACTGTTGAGTATATTTCTATTATATTACAATACTATATACACTTTATATTGCAATGAATAGAATAAAAATTGAAATTCTAATAGAATTAAAAGTTGCTGAACAGTTACTTATTATCCTTTACTCTAATCTAATAATGATTAAATAATAATATTAACAGTAATAGTATCAACAATAATGTTATAAAAAATAATAATAATAATAATAATAATAATAATAATAATAATAATAATAATAATAATAATAATAATACATATATAGCATATGTCTCCTTGGAATAACGTTCAGTTCTATATCTGTCGCTGGAAATGTATTCTGTAAAATAAATGCAATATTAGTAATATAATTATTCATTATGTGCATTATTATATTTTTATGTGTTAGTATGTATTATGTACTATAGATGTATATTTTCCAGCTCTATATTCTAGGATTGCACACATTGAGTATGGGGGCAGCTCCTGGCCCTATATGTGCAGTTGCAGGACACTGCTGCCCCTGTACCTGGGTGTCCTGTGCTGCAGCAGGGCAGGTTCCTGGAGATGAGGGCATGTTCTGGGACTTTATTGCCCTCATTTATTGGTTATACAGTTTGTCTTGTGTTTAGTGCACAGAATGCTCTGGTCATAAATCGGGATTTACACTACAAATAGCAGCTCCTAGATTCCCTCTTAACACAGGAATTACCGCTGAATAAATAGGAGAAGCCACAGAGCCATGTGCCCTCTGCAATAACACAGGCTGCGGTATGGGGACAAGGAGCCTTCATCACCACTTCTGTATACATTGTAAATGAGCCTAATGTAAATGCATCCTCCTCCATCCAGCTCTATAATAACTGGGATTCCTGTCATACACATCTTCCTATTACTCATTAACCATACCTTATGCAAGCTGGGACTGCACAGGTTATGTGGGACTACAAGGCTCAGGATGCAAACTCATGTGCTTATTCTCCTATCAATTTATAATTAGATTTGCTGCAAACAGAGCAAATCTGACTAAGTCCAAGCTTTGAAGAACTACAAGGCTGAGAATGCATGCCTGATATATATATATATATATATATATATATATATATATATATATATATATATTTCTCCTATTACTGTATAACTATATCTTATCTTAGAAGTCTAAGAATATAATGTCACGCTTATTTATATCCCAGGGATATATTAGGCCTGTAAGTATTAGAATACAAGTGCCCATACTGAAATATCACCATAGATAGGAATTATTATTTTTATTCTCATTACTAGCAGTAGTAATATATATTGTTATTGTTGTAGCATTTTTTTTTATTATTAGAAGAATGAACTGACCTCAGTGTAGGCTGTAAGATATAACAAGGTGATCTATGAATATTGTGGCACATATGTGAATGCATTTATCATAGGGCATGACAATAAGGTGTATACTGCATGCTCACATTTACTGACAATGAAAACTGTAGGAGGTCTGTCCATATATTTTATATTATATGGAGACTGCTTATTTAGATTGTAAGCTCTTGCGAGCAGGGCCCTCAGTCCCATTGTGTGAAGTGACTATTTCTTTTTGTCTGTACTTGAACCCTATAAATACAATGCTACAGAATATGTTGGCGCTATATAAATAAAAAGTATTCTTATTATACCCCCGGTCTCAGTTTATTAGGTTGTCAGTATACTGTACAGTGGTATATTTGTATATTTTCCTGTCTGTAGCACTGTATTATCATCTGTGTCCATCCATATCTGTGAACCCAGCTTTAAATAGAGAGAAATACAATATATATTCTGTAATAAAGGGAATTAAATAACTCTACATACTGTAAACCAATATCTACCTTTGTATATATATATAGCAGCAGACAGAAAAATTTATATGAACAAAGGGGCTGATGTATCAAGCCGTGTACACCAGTTTTAGGTATTACAAAACATTAAAAAAAAAAACGCATGTGCCTGTTTTTTAAGCATAAATTGTGATATTTTTTTAATTTTGCAAGCTTAAAAAATTAAATAAATAAATATTTTTTTTTGTCTTTGCGACCAGACACATTTTGTTATAATTTATGGCAGTAAAATTACACAAGTTGTAGCTAAAACGAACACTAGTTTCATTATTTTGTAGCCTTCAGTTTTGGCACATGAATTATTAAGAGACTTAATAATTCTGGTCCGTCTTTGATCAACACATTTTGTGCAACCTCCATTTGTGCAAATGTAGGTGAAGCAGGGTGGGGAGTGAGGAGGGCTGCGGCGCCTCAGCCCAATATATTTATTATATTTCACACCAGTTTTCTGGGGTGAGTAATATTGGAAATCTATCCATCTCCTAACTGGTGCAGATCTACATTCAGGGGTACAGGAATGTAACTGACAAATGTAACATTTCAGTTTGGTAATCCATTCGGGGAGACCACATGGGGACCCCCCCGAACAGAAAACCAAACGCATTGGCAAGCGGTCTGCAGTGAAAGCACACGGACCCCATAGACTATAATGGGGTCCATGTGCTTTCCGCACGCTGCCCATACGAATCATGTGGACAGGAAAATAAATCACGATCTACTTTTCTGTCCACATGTTCCAAGAGGACACCGCACGGAGAGCACATGGACCCCATTATAGCCTATGGGATCCGTGTGCTTTCACTACACACCGCTTGGCAATGCGTTTGTTATTAGGTTTGGGGGGTCGCCGAACGGATTACCTAACGCAGATGTGAACTAACCCTGACTATGACGAGGCACCAGCCTTTTCCTATATCAGTTATACGCTGCGCCAGTCAGGGCCTTTATTAAGATGACGTATAAAATTCCAATCTTTCCAGTCTGTCCCATACTTTTTTGGGTATAAATCTGGTCATACATAGTGGAGCAGATTTATCAATACGGTGTATAAGTTATATAGACTTATACTAGACAGTCTTAAACTTTAGACGGCCTAGTCTAACTTCACAACTCCTATTAGTTGCACCACAGTGTCGAATGTTAGATCACCTCCTTTCCATGAAATGCCCCTTTTGTCCTACAAGTCGTAAAAGTGTCTAAAACACTTTTGGCACAAATGAAAGAATTCTGGTGCATTTTTCTTTATAAATGTCAGCCAAACTCACCAATTTTGATACTTTCAGTTAAACATCTAATGGGTATGAGGTCTCCTGATTCTCACCGAAGGCAGATGTCTGGGAAGATAAGGATGGCCAGTTGGATAGGTAGAATAGTCACTGCCAGAAGTGTATTCCCATTCAGTATACAGGCACTGTTCAGCCAATTGTGCATGTACCGGTATATAGGGGACTCAGGTGAGACAGATGTCATGTGTAGGGGTGTCCGAAGTATGTGGCTCAATGGAGATCCATATATTAGGTGGTGAAATATGTTCCTTTCATCTATAAAACAGCTCTCTGCCTGGTTATTCTGAACACAAGAAGAGAAAGAAGTTGCTATGTATTTACCTATCACATTGAAGGTAAAAGAGTTCTCCGGGAATAAAGCCCAAACCAAAAACATTTAGGGTACCCGCCCTGACACCTACCTGCACCCTAAGATACAGCAGCTACTTTTGACTCTATGTGTATGACAGTATGGTAGGAAACAAAATGGCCACCATTGTTCTATGTATAAAATCCATCTTGTATGGGTTCCCTGCTGCTGGGGGGGGGGGGGTTCTTAAGACTGGCTATCAGTCTGCCAAGACGTCTGAGGGTGCATTCACACTGAGTAAACACTAGCTTATTTTGTAGAGTAAAATTACACTTGTAAATTTTGCTATCCCATTGACTTCAATGACATTTTACAGGCGTATTTTTACAGGCGTATTTTTACACTTGTAAAAAAATATCATTGAAGTCAATGGGATAGCAAAATTTACAAGTGTAATTTTACTCTACAAAATAAGCTAGCGTTTACTCAGTGTGAATACACCCTGAGGCTGTGGCCATGACTGCACCAATACCATAATATGGTGGAACAGAACATCCCTTCTCAGCTGCTCCTTCATCTTCTAGTGTTAGTGCAGCCATGGCCGCAGCCTCAGAAACATGTAGTCTGAACAGACAGGACCAGTGTCAAGCCCCGGCCTTACTCTGCCCCCGCTCCTCCAACAGCAGGGAACATGACCAGGACGGGTTTTATGACAATCGTACACCGAGAGGCAGAACAAACTCCTACATTTTACTAAAAAGATATAGACAAGTACCCTGACATATTTTTTATTTTTAATAATATCCCTTTAACTGCTTTGGGGGCTGGCTGGTATACGTTAATTTCCATACTCTCCTTCCCATGGTGGATTGCATGAAGACTAATTGTCTGTGCACCGCTTGATCCTTGGAGTCTCACACAACTTTCAGGCCTCTCTACAACATCCATTTCCTGACCGCTATGGTGATACCTAATCTATAGCAATAGCCAGAATTGGCTCCCTTAGGGCTAGGTCACACAGAGTTTTCTGCCAGCAGAATTTGATGTGGAATCCGGCTCAAAATCTGCTGCCCAAAACGGTTCCCATTGACTTCAATGGGAGCCGCTCACTTCTTTATTCCACTAGCTAGTAGTGGAAAAAAGAAGCGGCATGCCCTATCTTGCAGCGCCGCACCTCCCATGAGGCGACCTGAAGCGACCGCTTTAGGCGGCGCTATGCCGGGGCACCGGGGGAGGGCGGCATTTTTGCTGACCTAAGCCAGTCCAGGACAAGCTGTCCTGGACTGGCTTAGCGTCACCGTCACCGAGCGGTGGATTGGGGCGGCCCTGTGAACGCAGTGCCGCTCCAGCAGCTTGAGACACACCCCAGTGTAGGCCCATTAATTCAGGCCTACACAGGAGCAGGATGCCGTGACAGAATGCTGATGCTGCATCGGCAATCCATTGCGGCAAGCAATGTTCACACAGCGGAAAAGGTTTCCGCGACCTTTTCATCTGTGGGAACATACCCATTTGTCTGTAGCAGTAAAGTCATGCTGGGAGTAGTAGTTCACATCAGCTGTAGAGCCGCAGATTGTTGACCACTGCTGTATATTGCTATACTATGCTGTATCATAACCATGACGCAGAGACTACTATGCATACGGCCCATTTCAGACCAAGTCCTATCACCCACACAAGGACCATTTTCCATGGGCAGGATTCAGTTGTGTGCAACGGCCCCCAGAGTGGATCCTCAGGTTGCCCTGTCTTGAGGTCCATTTGGTTAAGTGAAGCAGATACGTAAAACTATATTCCTTCCACATTGTCCTGTAGTTACTTGTAATCATTCTAGCCATACTGTATTGGAGATAAGTTCTACACGCACTGACTTCCCAATGAGCTTTATTTGTTATGGTACTTCTACATAGGGGCAAAAATGACCCAGCAAAGCAGAAGTGTAAAGCATGGAGGATGCTTGGAGGAACCTAAAGTAATGAGATAGAAGGTGTGTTTCAGCTGGCAAGACATATTTGATTAATATTTGATCAGCCTTTTGTTCTCAGGGGACGTCATTCAGTATAATCCAATGAAGTCTGTCAAAAGTTAACACTCCAGTGCTCATTGGAAACAAGGGAATGCTTGGCTGATGCGAGCATGCATGTGCTTGTAGGTCTATGAGAGGAATAGCTGCTGGTCAAACAATCGTTCACTCAGCAGCTATCAGAAGTGTATGGACATTTTTAGTTTCTATGTAGGTGATAGATAATATGAGTTAGAAAAAAGAACTGCATAAGGAAGCTAAAACTAAAGCCAAAGTAGTATTATTAGTAGGCAAAATTGGATTTCACAAGCCGCAGTGACTGTAAAACGCTGTGGTTATTGTTTACGCCACATCTATCATTATCTCCAAGATATCTGTCTGATGTGTGACACAGTGGGAAGTGCCAACATGCCCGATTTTTAGCTTTTAGGGAAGATAGTCACCACAAGAAGAGTCTTAAGAATACCACTACCAAGAAATTCTGTGTGATTTCAGCTCTGAAGCCTATAGTATTGTGAATGCAGCTCTGAACTATAGCACAGACTGTAATTCAGGGGCACAACAAGCTAGTATTGCAATAAATTCACACATGGTATTCAGAGGTTCCAATTTACGATAAATTCAATATGAGATGTATGGAAATCTGTCTGGAATCCCTATAAGCAGCATTAGCCATTCTGGATCAAGAACTGCTAATATTCTCTGGTATCACCCTGTTCTCTGTCATCAATAGTAATCATAGGCTTGGCCAGACACACCCTAGTGTCGCACACCAGAAATGCTTACTAGGAACATTTTTTGATAGCATGAGGGTTACAACAACCACCTCGGGTAGTAATGGCGGGTGACGACAATGTGACCTGCGCCTAACTCTGGTAACACCCTTTAAGCAACTCCCCAAAGGCGACTGCACAGATGCACAGACAGACACACGGCGTGACTCCAGTGATTGTTCGGAGACCTTGGGTTGAACTTGGTAAAGAACACATATCGGTTTGCGGCAATGTTATTTTCCCGTAGATAAAGCTCTATTTTTACGCCCGTGTTTCACCTAGGAAAAGTCACACATATGACTCCCAGGCTCGGCCTCTCCACCCACTCGCACCTTTACAGACTTGTCAAGTCTTGACAGGGCCAGATAAACCACAATGATCCTGGAGCGTTGGAAAATGAAAGAATTTATGTAGATTACAAGTATTGCAAAAAGAATTCACAAACAGAACCCAGTGATGCAATTCCTTACAGCTACAATGTACACGGGTTCAATAACCATTGTGATAAAGCCGCAGCTTACACATATATGTAATATTTAAGGAATGTATTAGATAGCTGTACGTATATGATATTTCCTTCTGTAAACCACAAACCAAACCCTGTGTTACTACTTGTACGTACCCCCACGAACCCCAACAAAGACTGCTATCATTATACTCTGGGGTCAGACCCCGGAGTATAAAGGCAAGGCAAAAAAGTGTTTTCACCTTGTGAATCGGATTTCGCTATTTTTCTTACATGCCCGCACTACAATCGGACATGCGCAGTCGGCTCTGCCCAGGCCCGATGCCTGGCAGAGTTAATGAAGAGCCGGAAGACGCCACGGGGAAGCTGCACGGAGAAGACTTCTAAAGGTAGGAGAAGAACCAGCATTGATTGGCCGACTGTATAGCATTCGGCCAATCAATGCTGGTTCTGCATCGAACTTTTACATTCGATTAGCAAGTGGTACTCGATCGAGTATGAGTATTTCGAATACCGTAGTATTCGATCGAATAACCTACTCGATTGAGTACTACTCGTTCATCTCTAGTCTTAAAGGGGTTGGCCACTTTCAGACCAATATTGACAGCCAAATGTACAATAAAAATATATACAATTTTCCAATATACTTTCTATATCAATTCCTCACGGTTTTCTAGATCTCTGCTTGCTGTCATTCACTCTGTTACTTCTAGAGGATAAAACTCTGACCCTGGTCATGTGATTTACGGTCCATGGTCATGTGATGAGCACACAGGTGATTACCAGGCAGATGTCTGATTACTGTGCTGTGACTATAACGAGCATCACCTGTGTACTCATCACATGACCATGGACTGTAAATCACATGACCATGGTCAGAGTTTTATCCTCTAGAAGTAACAGAGTGAATGGCAGCAAGCAGAGATCTAGAAAACCGTGAGGAATTGATACAGAAAGTATATTGGAAAATTGTATATCTTTTTATTGTACATTTGTTTGTCATGTCATATATATATATATATATATATATATATATATATATATATATATATATATACACATATATATACAGTCCTATGAAAAAGTTTTGGCACCCCTATTAATTGTAATAATTTTTAGTTCTAAATATTTTGGTGTTTGCAGCAGCCATTTCAGTTTGATATATCTAATAACTGATGGACACAGTAATATTTCAGAATTGAAATGAGGTTTATTGTACTAACAGAAAATGTGCAATATGCATTAAACCAAAATTTGACCAGTGCAAAAGTATGGGCACCTCAACAGAAAAGTGACATTAATATTTAGTAGATCCTCCTTTTGCAAAGATAACAGCCTCTAGTCGCTTCCTGTAGCTCTTAATCAGTTCCTGGATCCTGGATGAAGGGATTTTGGACCATTTCTTTCTACAAAACAATTCAAGTTCAGTTAAGTTTGATGGTCACCGAGCATGGACAGCCCGCTCTCAAATGATCTGAAAACAAAGATTGTTCAACATAGTTGTTCAGGGGAAGGATACAAAAAGTTGTCTCAGAGATTTAACCTGTCAGTTTCCACTGTGAGGAACATAGTAAGGAAATGGAAGACCACAGGGACAGTTCTTGTTAAGCCCAGAAGTGGCAGGCCAAGAAAAATATCAGAAAGGCAGAGAAGAAGAATGGTGAGAACAGTCAAGGACAATCCACAGACCACCTCCAAAGAGCTGCAGCATCATCTTGCTGCAGATGGTGTCACTGTGCATCGGTCAACAATACAGCGCACTTTGCACAAGGAGAAGCTGTATGGGAGAGTGATGAGAAAGAAGCCGTTTCTGCACGTACGCCACAAATAGAGTCGCCTGAGGTATGCAAAAGCACATTTGGATAAGCCAGCTTCATTTTGGAAGAAGGTCCTGTGGACTGATGAAACAAAGATTGAGTTGTTTGGTCATACAAAAATGTGTTATGCATGGTGTCCAAAAAAAAGCATTCCAAGAAAAACACTTGCTACCCACTGTAATATTTGGTGGAGGTTCCATCATGCTTTGGGGCTGTGTGGCCAATGCCGGCATCGGGAATCTTGTTAAAGTTGAGGGTGGCATGGATTCCACTCAGTATCAGCAGATTCTTGAGAATAATGTTCAAGAATCAGTGACGAAGTTGAAGTTACGCCGGGGATGGATATTTCAGCAAGACAATGATCCAAAACACCGCTCCAAATCGACTCAGGCATTCATGCAGAGGAACAATTACAATGTTCTGGAATGGCCATCCCAGTCTCCAGACCTGAATATCATTGAACATCTGTGGGATGATTTGAAGCGGGCTGTCCATGCTCGGCGACCATCTAACTTAACTGAACTTGAATTGTTTTGTAAAGAGGAATGATCCAAAATCCCTTTATCCAGGATCCAGGAACTGATTTAAAGCTACAGGAAGCGACTAGAGGCTGTTATCTTTGCAAAAGGAGGATCTACTAAATATTAATGTCACTTTTCTGTTGAGGTGCCCATACTTTTGCACCAGTCAAATTTTGGTTTAATGCATATTGCACATTTTCTGTTAGTACAATAAACCTCATTTCAATCCTGAAATATTACTGTGTCCATCAGTTATTAGATATATCAAACTGAAATGGCTGCTGCAAACACCAAAATATTTAGAACTAAAAATGATTAAGATTAATAGGGGTGCCCAAACTTTTTCATAGGATTGTATATATATATATATATATATATATATATATATATATATATATATATATATATAGCCTCTTCTCTATGCATTCACACTTGGAGACTAAATAGGCATAAATCTAGTCTATTAACTAAATACAAACAAGTAGTTCAATGAATATAAAGCCTAGAGTACAGGACAAAATACATTACGATATTATATCCATTAACATAATATATTGCCTTCGATACGCAGCACTCTGGCTGTGCACAGGTTAATAGAGGGGCTTCTAGCTGACAGCTCAGTGAGCGGCCTCCATAATTCCTACTAATACAATAGGCCTTCTCTATCCATAGAGTAATTAGTTTACGGCCCCTCTATGTTTATTTATCCACAAGAGCTGCTGTTAAATGGCTTGGGAGAGCAATTGCTTAATGGCACCATACTGAACGAAGCCTGCGAGTCATTGGGAAAAGAGGGAAAAGTGTTTCCAGCGGAAGCAAATTGTACCGCTAATGGAGTTACAGGTTTTATGACCCATGATATATATATATATATATATATATATATATATATATATATATATATATATGTACAGTAGGAGGACCGTGTAAACAGACGCCCAAGACCCCAATGGGTACGAAATTTTGGGCGGAATGCTTAATTTTATTAGTAGTCACTTCATAGCCTCATAGCGTGAAAAAATAATCAGGTTCCATCATATGTGATAAATTATACATTATATATTGTTAGATTATTATAATCCTCAATGTGTTATTAGACAGTTCCTGACACTAATACTTCTTATGGTAGGGGTAAGCATCATTCAACTGCATTCAATTCAATGTATATGAATGGAGTTATTCACATGACTTTTTTATCAATGGTCCGCAAAAAAATAGGTCATGTTCTTTTTTTTTTTTTTTTCCTGTAGATTGTGAGCCCCATATAGGGATCACAATGTACATTTTTTTTTCCTATCAGTATGTCTTTGTAGAATGGGAGGAAATCCACACAAACACAGGGAGAACATACAAACTCCTTGCATATGTTGTTCCTGGTGGGATTCAAACCCAGGACTCCAGTGCTACAAGGCTGCAGCGCTAACCATTGAGCCACCGTGTTGCCCCCATGTTCTATTTTTACCATTTTGCACAGATCCATCATTAGACTCAAATTTATGAGGAATACATGAAAATGGGCGCCTATTTGATGCAGAATGACTGAGAGATCCATTGCTCATTGGCAGATCTAGCATACGCGAAAAATGGCGTGAACATCCCTTTCTGACAGTCATTTTTCATCCAATCTGTTTTTCCATTATTAATGGTCAAGTGTTTTGCATCCGTTTTTAGGCCTTATTAAACAACCATGCTGATTTTAACATCTGTAAACAATGGCGGTGTTGGTTAATTCAGAGTTATTCAGGGCCTTCAGTCTGAACAATATAATAAAGTTGATCCGCAACGTCCACGGCTCGTTTTTTAATAAAAATTAACTTTTAATGGTTCGTTTAAAAACATATCAGCAGACAAAAAAGAAAAACATACTTCACGAACAGACAAGGACAAAAAAGAAATCACATGCCCATGGCAATAAAAAACGCCAACGCGTTTCGAGGCAGAGACCTCTTATTCATGGCATAGCTATGCCATGAATAAGAGGTCTCTGCCTCGAAACGCGTTGGCGTTTTTTATTGCCATGGGCATGTGATTTCTTTTTTGTCCTTGTCTGTTCGTGAAGTATGTTTTTCTTTTTTGTCTGCTGATATGTTTTTAAACGAACCATTAAAAGTTAATTTTTATTAAAAAACGAGCCGTGGACGTTGCGGATCAACTTTATTATATTGTTCAGACTGAAAGCCAGACCCTCTCGGACTCGGGATCTATGTGATCGTGCACACCTTGGGACTCGTATGTACTGGTGAGTCTACAGCTTTAAATCCTTCTTGTATATAGTTGATATTATTCAGGGCCTATTCACATGACAGTGAATAGCAGTCATGGCGTGGTCATGTTTTGAAATACTGTCAGAGAGTTGCTTTAAAATCCATGAATGTCACATGGCTCTATGTATGTCCATCAAAGTGGACAAAGATAGAGCATTTCAGATTTTTGACAGCCGTGACAAATGGTCCATCAAAAAACACAGACATACACTGTCTACCAATAAGTATTAGGACGCCCATGCAAATGAAGATATCTGCGGTAGAGATGTACGTCGTGCGTTCCGCCGTGAAATAGGAAACAGCATTGGCATTAGTCACATGCAAGATGCCACAAAGTACAGAGTTGTCCGATTTCGAGAAAGGGGTAATTGTGGGGTACCACAGAAATGGTCGATCCTTAAGGGACATAGCAAGCAAACTGAATTACACAAAATTGAGAGTGGCCTATGTGATTATGAAGTGGAAGGTGAACGGTGATTGTCGGAAAGTGCCCCGAGTCAGCAGACCCCCGAAACTGGGAGATAGAGACCGACGAGTGCTGGGCAGAGAAAGCGCACCCAACCGATGGCTCACATACACCAGGAGTTTCACCAGGCATCCGGGAGTATTGTGTCTATCAACACCATCCGTAAGGAAGCATCTGCTGGGGTCTACCAACTATTGTGTATGAATAAATATTGTTTTTCTATTCTACCACAGGGGTCCAAATACTTATTGGTAGACAGTGTATGAACAGACCCATAGACACTCAGTTTTAAAAACGGCCACATTGCGGTCACTTCGAAAGGAGCATCATACTGTTGTGTGAATAAGGCCATAATGGACAGTTGAAAAAAAAAGGATGAATTTCAATGGTCTTTCATTTTTTACTCAACCCACAGATCCATATTTAACATATGTCACCTGGACGTCATTCTGTTTTACATGCATTAAAAATGGATCTGATTATTTCTATTGGGTTCATCGTGTGTCCATCTAAATGGCCAAAGATATAGCATGACAGGTTTTTTTGATCGCCATAAAAATAAAACAGATCCAGCGCTACGCTACCCTACGCTGCGTGTTCTCAATGTTGGGCCCTGATCTAATACAGCAAAACATTTCCATCATCCTTGTTGCCAACACCATCTTACCACTGAACATTATACCCTTAGATATATTGCTACTCTCCCTTGTTCTTGGAAGGCGCTTCCTTATGGTAATTTGTCAGCACTTTCACTTGTCTCTCTTTTTATGTAATGGATAAGAACCTTGAAGTTAAGAACATAGGTCCATCCTATAAAGAAAAAACATTAGTGTATGGCTACATGTACACAAACATGTGCATGCGTTGGGTCAGATGGCATGGATGGACTTTCATTGACTCCACAGACCCCACAGTGAGCTTGAGCCACAACATGGACCTGTCCTTAGTTTTCCCCCCGAGCTCACAGTCCCATGCATGGACCTGTTATAACAAATGGGTGTGTGGATAGGGCCATAGAATATAAGACGACCACAATGACAAAGCACATGCTCGACACATGCTTCACACGACCAAAAAAAGTCTGAAATCAGCGCGGCAAATATTTGGCACAAAAAAGATCAGACAAAATCTGTAGACAAGAAACAACTCCCAGTCTGTAAGGAACAAATATGTAGCCATATATCAAAAATCCTAACATTTTTGGCACAAAATAACCAGACACATCATCTCTTGCTTATTGAGGAGACGAATATGGCGCATGATGGGAATTTGTGGCGCACAAGGTGAATTGAATACATAAATTCTTAAGTTTACACCATTTTGAACTTGGTCTACTTTGCACAATAAAGTCTGCGCCATATTCCTTCATTTCTGTCTTTTCTGTATGTGTTCATCAATATGGCATAAATACTGTCCACCAAAAATGTTGGCACAAATGTGGCCAGAAAAGGTCGGACTTCTATTGATAAACATGTTCCATTGATTTCAATGGGACTATTCACATGTCCCTTTTAGTGGACCATCCCAAACTTGTCTCATAGATTCAAGTCTATGAGGGATCCATGAAAATGGATGCCAACGCACGTTTCATCCTAAATTCACACTTTAAAGATTTGGTACAAAAATTTTTTTGTCCGCTAGCATGTTCCTTTGATCCGAATGGGATTGTTTGAACCGCAAACCCATGGATTTCTGTAAGACCCATTCAGAAATCTGCTGCGTGTGAATTCACCCTTACATAGCGTGTTTATTTGCGAGGGCTAGATGTACGTTTTCCTCTGCGGTATGGCCCATCTTGTTTTTTCAGAGCAATATGTGCCTCTCAAGTGACATTTGTTAACAATACAAATATTACCTTTGCTACAACACATTAGATATGTTTTCTACCTCAGGAAACTTCAAGATACCAGCTCTGCACTTGTTGTGCTAAATAGGGGTAAATGAAGCATTAAAATGGATCCCGATTTTGAGAAATGTGCAATTAGACTAGAAGTGCAGAGTAAATACGGTCCATGTGTGTATAAGTGTGAGAATGACAGACTGGAACAGTCACCGCAGTGATCTTTGTCCTGTTTGGGAGCTCTCCGCCTCCTCATATCCTTGTCACCAAGTCAACCAAGAGCAGATTATCTGCAAGGGTCAACACATTTCAACCAAACCTCCAGAAAATACCCCTTCAATAATCAATAGGCTTACTATCATACCCTGTATTGATAGCATTGTGATCCCTGCCAGCGAACAATGTTCCATTTCACTAGTAAACAGCTCACAGAAGGTCATTTTGCTGCGTCCCATCTGGGGCTGCCGGGGGATCAGGTCACAGCTGGGATTTTTCCCTTGACGGAAAAGACAAAACAAATCTAAAACTATTTTGGTGAGGAGAGAGATAAAGTGGCGCAATGAAAATGGGAACAACTTCATTTAAAGGGATCATCTCAGCTCGACAGCCGGGAGGGTGATCAGATGATGGGAATAGGGGAATTTAGTGATAAATTATATTCACCCATCAGTGCAAATTACAGCTACCACAACTGGCCCTGGTGGTCTGGAGAAGACAATATCTAGTTGGGTTTTAAAGCTGAGTTCACAGAGTTTTTTGGACTAGACTGACGCAGATGCCGCCTCAGAATCCGCCTCCAAAAAACATCCCGTGTCTAGCCGCCACTGGATGCTGATGCAGTGCATCCAGTCACGGCATTCAGCTCCAGATTAGGCCGAAATGAATGGGCCTAGTCGAGAGGGAGCCGCGAAATCCGTGTCAAGATAGGGCAGCTCAATTCTTTTTTCCGCGAGCGGGAAAAAAACGCTAGCGGAAAAAAGAAGTGAATGGCTCCGATTGAAGTCAATGGGAAACATTTTTTGGAGCCGGATTCTGAAGTGGGTTCTGCATCAAAATTTGGTCCAAAAAACTCTGTGTGAACATTAGGGTTGTCTGGTTCATTTACAGTTGGGTGATGTGGTATAGATGCATAGGCCATTTTAGCACATCAGTGGAGCCCCATTTAAATGTTTCTTAAGTACCCCCCATACTGCTCAATATGGTATGCCTTCAGGTAGCCCCTACATAATGCCCCCTACTCCTTCAGTGACCATTCAGTTATATTCACCTAACCCCGGACCCATGGAGCTATTTGCAGGCTCCAGTAGTAATGAGGTCTCTGGATCGATGCTCATCGCACCTCCTTGCCACAGGCAATGCCTAAATGTTGGAACATGGAGCTAATAACTACATGCTTCACCATTGTATTCAACTCTATCTGCATCCTATGGATGAAGGTACAGTTGAAATTGCTATCTACTGCCTAGAACCCCAGGAACGCACATGAAATGTCAGGCTGTACCATTTGATCCAGGTCAGCTGAGAGGGCCCTATCCGGATGTACAATTGGTACAAAACAATAATGTTGTCAATATGAAGGTTACCACTCTTCTACTTATTAAAGATTTTAAAGGGGTTTTCTGGCCCAAATCAAATTTGCATGCTGATGACCTATCCACTGACATATGATCTATTAGGGTCCGACACCCACACAGATTTTGCTAGTGGACAGCATCGCGTTCAGCACCTATCCTATAATAGCAGCAGCAATGCAGTTCAAATTAAATTGCACAGTTTTTCTGATTATTCATGACTTCAATGATTGCCAACAATTACATTATTATATTCAGCAACTCAATGTTGGTTTGAGTGCTGCAGCCTCTTCATTGTGCTAAAGTGAGTGGTGCTGCACCACGTGACCAATGAATGTGATGTCATCGACACAGGTAGGGAGCCGCAGTGATCGTGAGAGGCGCAGTCTCTTTACGTATCTGATCTATGGGGAACCTTCACCGATCACATATAGATGACTTATCCTGAGACAACAGAGAATGTCTTCAACATTAGAAGGGCCAGCTCTGTCCTGGGGAGCCCCCTGGACCCAGTACAGGTGGTGGGTGACAGAAGGATACTGTCTGTAGTGAGCTCCATGCGGGAGAACAAGTCCCATCCCATGTATGAGACCATGATAGCACTGGGCAGTACAGTCAGTGACCAACTGCTTCACCCCAAGTGTGAGAAGGAGCGCTATCGGAGGTCCTTCCTCCCAACTGTGGTGAGGCTGTATAATCTACATCAGGCTAAGCGGAGATCACTCCATACAGAGAACTGAAAGATCCTGACCTTGTGATGTCCCTCCTACAATCTTCTTTGCCTTTATCTCTTTATCTGTACCTACTGTCACTGTAATGCCTCTACCGTGGAGCTTTTTGTACTTATATTTTGTATTTTACATTATTAGTGCACTATCTAAGCTGTTGTAACACACTGAATTTCCCCATGATGGGACTATTAAAGGATTATCTTATCTTAATTACATATGTATCTCTGGAGGACCAGACTCTTCCATATATCACATACAAAGATCATCGGTTCAATGGTAATACTTCATTTTATCCCATGATGGCGCTGCAGGGGAATTTAACAGCTGGTGTCAGATTCCCACACAGATTAAATGTGAATCCTGGGACATCCTGTGATCATCTGATCACTAGGGAATCCACCCAGCGCCGCACCTCCCATGAGGCGACCTGAAGCGACCGCTTCAGGCGGCGCTATGCCAGGACCTCAGGGAGGGTGGCATTTTTGGTTACCTAAGCCAATCCAGGACAAGCTGCTGTGGTTTGGGGAGGCCACTGGAGCAGCGCTGCTCCAGCAGCCTCCTCTCACGCTCAGGCAGAGAGCAGGTCATCTCCGTGCCTGCTCTCTGCCAGCAAACGGTGATAAGCCCCACCCCCTTCATTTCACCACGCTCCGCCACGCCCCCTCCGCTCCGCCCCCTCCTCCCAGCGGGGGGGGGGGGGCGGCTTTCTGTAGTTCGCCTCGGGCGGCGAAAGGGGCAGGTTCGCCCCTGAATCCACTTAAATCAGGCAAAAGTCTCAATTGAATAAAAAAAGTTATTATGACCATCTGACCGTCTGAATTGATCATATCTGATCTTGGCACAATGATTGTCACTCCAAAAACTTGCAATTTGGTTGACTTAAACCAAAAATTGTTGGGTCACCTGACTTCTCCATACACAGCTGGAAGAGGGAAAGAAGCTAGTGCCAGACTCCTCTGGTACCAGCTTATTCCCCCAAGAACAAAAGACTTGGGTAGAAGATATTGGGGGTCAAGAGAACCCCATACAAATTTCCTGGCTGATCCATCTTAATTGGGGGCTGAACCGACAACCATCTAATATGTAGGGCAGCTTCCGGTCTATGACTTAGGGAAAGTAGTTGTCAGATGAGAGCACGTGTATCTCTGTGAGGTGAAGGACACCATTAAGGGAGGTTCTGGTGATAAAGCTCCTATGTGTTATCTAACATGCAGATAAACCTATCAGCATATGGAGGGCTATCACATCAAGTGTACAGAAGGAAGCTACTGCCACAGGGCACATGTTAGCGCAAGATGCTGCCATAATCATCATGATAATCTCATATTCACAATGCGACCCAATGTGCTTGACGACCAGGTCTAACACACGACTCACCTGTGTGACATACAAAGTAAGGGACAAATCTAGGGAAATGGTCACTAAGAAGGAGTGAGACAGCTGCACTTATCTTACATAGGACACTCCCATCTGATGCCCATTGCCAAATCACATGAGCCAAGGAGCAGCCAATGTGACTGTAGCACTGAGGCCATTCCCTGCAGGTAAAGCTTACCTGTCAGCTAGCAGTGCAAACTTCACAGAGGACGACTTAACCAGCTCCTTATGTTTTCCTGATACATTCACAGCCATGAACACGGATGACCAATACTACTCGACAGCCCACATCTACAAAGACTCTTGTGCATTTCAGAGGACCCAGGGCCAGGACTATAGCCCAAGCCCACCAGCATGTCTCTACATGGGAAGACAGCAGCCTTCTGTCTACTCCAACTCAATGATAAGTTTGGATCAAGGAAGTCCCCCAGATATCTCACCCTACGAGGTACCGCCTATATCAGAAGACCCAGTCGTGCCCCATCTTCACCATCATCATCACCACCATCATCATCACCCTGGGATCCCTCACCCCCAGCAGCAAACAATGCCCTATCCTGAGGACACAGAACCCGGACTCTTAGATGAACGTAACAGGACCATTTTACCTTTTCCATGGATGAAATCCACCAAATCACATACATGGAAAGGGCAGTGGACAGGTGAGTGGCAGGATAACGCATATATTCTCACAACACGGCTGTCAAACGTCATCTTTATGGGCATGGTATGGTGGCATGCATATATATATATATATATGAAAATATATATATATATATATATATATATATATATATATATATATCCTACATTCATACATATCACAGTGAACCAAGACAGGACACAGGAAACTTGTAAAATTGTTCATGCGCACATGAATGCACAGTGATACCATACTGGTATAATAATTGGTAACATGGCGGTGCCCACATGACATCATGAAACCAGACATCTTTGTAACTAGAGAAATTGTTACCCTGACCGTAATGTATATAAATATGCATATACATATATGCAATACATGCAAACAAACACAAACATACTGTTTAAAAATATATATATATTTATACATATATATATATATATATATATATTTGCATACAATACATACAGAAAAACTTACATAAATATAAATATAAATATATATATATATATATATATACACACACAAGCATATAGTCAGTAAAAATACACTGGCTACATATAAACGTACACGCACACACACATATATATATATATATATACAAACATACAGAACATTCATGCATGCATATATATGCAGGTACACTATATATATGTACACAGCGTGTGTGTGTGTGTATATATATATATATATATATATATACACACACATATATATATATATATATATATTCTGTATATATAAGCATATAGAACATACATATATATCCTACCATATAGACCAGATATTCATACACGTATAAAATCATAAATAAAACCATTTCTCATATATCCTAGTATACAATATATCCCTATCAGCAGACATTGCTATACATGCACACTCATACACATGCAAGAACTGTGCACATTACATATAATACAAGTAAATATTTGAACCAGACATATACACACACACGGAGCAGAATACAATATATGTAATATAATGTACATTGCACATATACAATAGATGTATTCATGTGTATACTACACACATACATTCAGAAACATGAAATACTTAGACAATTGCAGGTGCATATACACATATATTCATGATCTATGTATGGGCTGTGTATGTTCATGTATATACACCTGCACACAGCATACACATATACATACACACTCAGGGTTAGTCATGTTCCCCAGTACTTTCGGGAAATGTTCAGAGTGATTGACAGCTAATGGAACAGACTCTTTCTATCCAGAGGGTTCAGCTACAGAACAATATTGCTCTATCTCGGTGTACAATGTTATCACAGGACCCATTATACACTTTTTGTCACACCTGCAAAGCAAATATTTTTTTAATCACACTGTTCAAACATAGTTTTGAAAATGTATATTCTAGTAATTTTCCTGGCAGGTATGTAATATATCCTCTGCCCTATAACCCTGTCTATACAAGATGTCCAGTCCACCAGGCCTGTGGTGCTATGGGCTTAGCAACCTCACTTATATTGTACATACACCTGAACATGAGCTCACCTGGAGTTATGTATCATAAAGCACAAGGGAATTGGATTTAATGATACAATATGGTGTAATAAAGTGATAATAACAATTATATAACCCTGCAAGAAAACAAAATATAACTAAACACAAATATAACAATACATAGAATATCAATTCTAACAATGGCGAAGATTTTAATGTGCTAAAATCTTCAAAAAATCTAATAAAAATTAGAATAACAAAATGTATCGTCAATTACATGTAAATATTTCGATCCACAATCATTTACAATGTGATTTACATGTTTTACACAATCAATTAGTTGCAGATACTAGGACCAGTATTTAGCATTAATTAAAAAAACAATGTACAGATTAGAAATAATAAAAATTCCTACTCACCTTAATTAGTAAGTCATTATTTTCTGGTTTTAGAAATTTCAGAAACAATTGTTTTGTTAATTTATTTATTAATAATATTTAATGCATCTTTATATTTATTCATTATATTTATTAGATTACATATATTAATAATATTGAATGCCTATTTATTTATTTATTAATTAATTTATTAATAATATGTGGCTGTTTACGTGAAAAGGGCCCAGATCGTCGATACTAATTATAGAGAAAATAGTCCAAAACATTTGGGTAAAAAAAATCACAATTTTGTTTTATGCAAAAATTTTATTTAAAAATATGTCAAGTTTACAAATTTGTTGAGACTTTTAAGAATTTGTACACTTTTGGTGCAGATTTCGTTAGAATTAAAGTGACAAATTAAATCGACGATCTGGGCCCTTTTCACGTAAACAGCCACATATACTAATACATTCACTCAAATTTTACAGTTAAAAGGTAAACCTTTACTTATAGCCACTTATTGTACTATGACCTATTGAGATGGCTTATTTTATTTTCCAAGGAAGTAAAAACATTAATTTCTGCAATTTGTTTCAAATTCTTTAAAGTTATAACATTTGTAGCTAGGAAACTTAAAAAAAATAAAAATAAAATAAAAAACTATATATATATATATATATATATATATATATATATATATATATATATATTTAAAAAATGCTGCAAAGTAAAAATGCTTAAAAAAGCATTAATAGGTTAATTAATGTATTTTATGATTCATTTAACAAAATTAAATTAATGAAGAAAAGAGAAATCTAAGAGAAATATTTGGGGTGAGCGCCCTTGGGAGGAGGAGTCTTGGAAATAATGATACGGCCCCCGCAGAGCCCTGATCAATCAACATCATCAAGTCTGTCTGGGGTGACATGAAGAGACAGAAGGATTGGAGCAAGCCTACATCCACAGAAGATCTTAGTTCTCCAAGATGGTGGGAACAACCTCCAGAATCTGCTAGTGTATCTAGAAGAATTGATGGAGGATACACAACATTGAAGCACGATCACACCAAATAGTGATGGGACTCAAATTTCTCTTTTCTTCATATACTTTGTTCTATTCATTGACAACAATAAACTATTAGCACTTCTATTTCTGAGAACATATCTACTTTGCAGCATTTTTCCACACATGCCTAAAACTTTTTCACATTGCTGAATATATATATATATATATATATATATATATATATATATATATATATATATATATATATCATAGTAAGAATGCCTGACATGCGTTGGTAAATCAGGAACTGTGCCATGTTTTATAGGATGCAGTCAGTCGGAGTTCATAGATGTAATGATTTTGCCATGATGTATAAGTATCCAAAATTTTTAAAGCCAAAAGATTGCTATAAAGACAACATACATGAACATATATAAAATAAAACATGTACAGTATATCTTGGATAGTAGTTAACCAAACCCTGAGAATGTAGATTTCTGCAAACTACCAAAAAATATTTGGATGCACGAACGAGTGTTCCAATCCATGGAGAAGATTTCCATGTACGATTATCCTAAGTTACACTACTAATGTCTATGGCTAAATGAAAAGATCCTCTGAATTAAAAAAAAAAAAAGAGGTACACAACCAACATAAAAAAATATATATAAAAATTCCAGAAAAATATTTGTTTACATAGATATTTAATGTATTATTTCATTACATTTATCATTGGAACATATAATATTATGAAAAGATAAGTGTAATAAAAGCTTGTGACAATGGTGTAATTATATAGTTGAAGAAAGTGGATAAACAGAAAGATCTAGAGATAGATAGATAGATAGATAGATAGATAGATAGATAGATAGATAGGAGATAGATAGATAGATAGATAGATAGATAGATAGATAGATCATAGATAGGAGAAAGAAAGAAAGAAAGA
This sequence comes from Leptodactylus fuscus, assembly GCF_031893055.1. Lineage (NCBI taxonomy): Eukaryota > Metazoa > Chordata > Amphibia > Anura > Leptodactylidae > Leptodactylus > Leptodactylus fuscus. Next base: position 244,929,830 of record NC_134266.1, read on the forward strand.
AAGAAAGAAAGAAAGAAAGAAAGAAAGAAAGAAAGAAAGAAAGAAAGAAAGAAAGAAAGAAAGAAAGAAAGAAAGAAAAATCAGTGAGGTCCATGGTCTATATCTTAAGACATGCACCCTCAATTTGTGAGAGTATGGCTTTATTTTCTGTATCTTTAGATAGATAGATAGATAGATAGATAGATAGATAGATAGATAGATAGATAGATAGATGATAGATAGTTGGGCCAATTGCAGAAATTTCTATAACAAATCTACCCTGTATAAATATACCTTTATACTATACTGTGAACCATATTGGAAACAGAAAACTGAAAGACAATTTTGTCATGTGCTAGAAAATATCCTATTGTAGTTCAGATTTGGTGGCCGATTCTATAAATAATTTACATACAGTTGTTATTTCTTTTAATATTTTTGATATTAAGTAAAAATTTCTATACTCTGGTTTTTCTACAGACTAAATGTTACGCCTTTTACTAAAGGAAAAAAAAAATCCATTTATTATATTTATAGTAAATTATATTTATTATTACATTTATGATTGTTAGAAATATTATTTTATTTATATTATTTTATATTTTTATATTTAGATTATTTTCTTCATTTTAATTATCTACTGTTAGTATTCCCATAGAAAAATGTGTTTGCGTTTGAAATAAATATAGTACTTCTCATATGATATAATATAATAATATATAATATAAGGTGCAACTAATTTATCAAATAAGTAACAAAAGAAATGAACCATTCATAGCAGTAAATGGTTACAAAATAATAATGAACAAAATGAATTACTTACTCAAAATTATTTATTTAAATTTGTTGAATCAGTAAGAACATTTTATAATTTTTTTGCGATGAACGTAATTTTTATTTTTTTTTTAAATTACATTTTAAAATGATTTTGAAGCGATTCTAAAACTGATAAATTAACATTTTATTGAAGCAACAAGAACATGTGTCCAGACATCAGGAAATCTCCTGCCTCTCTATTAGTTACCAGATAATGAACATGAATGATCACAATAGAGATGGCTGAGTGTGAGAATGATTAATATATACCGAAACAGGCCAGGATACTTAAGATTGTATTTACCATATTGAATAACAAGACAATTGTCTGGGGTGGCAGAAATTATTAGTTTATTAACAGGTTAATTTTATTGCTTTTTTTTTTTTGGTGTGGTTATACTATTAGAGCTGGTCAGATTTTATCCAATAGAAAAATAAAGCTATAATAATAATAATAATAATAATAATAATAATAATAATAATAATAATAATAATAATGGAAATATTTGGGTAGAAATGTCTATCCAATGTCTAAGTCACCAACAACTTTATAGAGCTTTTTAAGCCTCATGTACATGTCAAAGCTTTGTTCATAGCTGCTTACGCCACAGTTTGATGGCTCCATATGTCACAGTATTCTTGTGTAGTACCATACTTTCTGGGGATTATGTCTCCATGATATGGCATCTGATCGTCCTGATTGTACTTGTCTCTTTCTCATCATACTATTAGAATAACAAAAAGTTACAGTATGGACCTCTAGTCTGTGAGGGTGTACGAGCCCTTAGACCAGGGGTCAGCAACCTTCGGCGCTCCAGCGGCTGTGAAACTACAACTCCCAACATGCTCCATTCACTTCCATGGGAGTTCCAACAACAGCAAAGCAAGTATTCATGCTGGGATTTGTAGTTTTACAACAGCTAGAGAGCCGAAGGTTGCCGACCCCTGCTTTAGACTGTATTCATGGAACATACAGTACATACATAAAGGAGCAAGTCGCATATACATATACTACTCCTAAAAATCAATATGGCCTAGTCACATTGACTGTTGGGACTCATATGCCTTTGTGTTGTATGTCTTTGTATATCTTTTAAAATATTGATGTTCTGGTTTATTTTTGTTTGACTTGAACCAGTTGATGATGCAGGACGAGTATTCCCGTCTTTAGTGATAGACACCTGCTGGATCAAGATGGGTATAATCGTCCTGCTGACCGCATGGGCTTTCTGGTGTTCCTGCGCATTCACAATACTACTCTACTGCAACCCGCTCTATGCTGTTTAACGTATTAGATGTCATAGTCAATTGTGACCGTATCATCTTCTATTAGAACATTGTCTATCCCCGTGGCACCCACCATCAATATCTCCCTATTAGGTTGTTACAAAAAATAAGTATAAACCCTTTCGTTGATTAAAAATAATAATAATAATAATAATAATAAATAAATATATATATATATATATATATATATATATATATATATATATATATATTAAAATGGTACCAATAGGGAGCTAATCTGAAGTATCTCCCACCAAGAAATGCAAACCCTCATGCAACTGCAATGACCAAAAAAAATAGTTTTGCACTCAGAATGCAGCAACATAAAAATGAGGATTTTTAGACAATAACACATTATAATTGTGGAAAGAACTAAAATGTCAAAATATCATACTTATTTAGCATGGACCTCTTTACACTGATCTGTAAAATAAATGTATCCTGTTATAGTCCATATTTTTCGGACTATAAGACGCACCCAGGTTTTAGAGGAGAAAAATAGGGAAAAAATGGTGAATTTTTTTTTTGTTACAGATTTTGCTGCATTTTTTTTTTTCAATGGCTGCAAAAGGAATATATAGGAAGCTCTTATATTTCTCCATTCTGCTCAATCCACTAAAAAAATGCATCAAAATCTGAAACAAAAAAAGCAACTTTTTTGGCAATGTGGGGCATTGGCCTAAAAATCAATGACTTGAATTGTTTTGTGACCATAGCAATGCTGCAGAACTCAAATAATAATCTTAAAACCTTCTTACTCGTGGTGACCCTTGTATCTGGATCCTGGATTATGAAATATCTTGGATTATTGGACAGTCATGTAAAATTATAGCAAATTGCAGAAGCCCAATTCAAAATATAAACACACAATGATGCAATCAATTTTAGAAGATTTCTTATTGGTTACCTTTGTTCCGTCTTCTGCTTGTTTCTCTATATATTGCAGGGTGGTTCATAAAACAAGAGCCAATAAGAGCGGACAAGAAGGTCAAAATTTTGGGAGTATTATATTTGATATAAGGAATGTTAATGGATGGAATGTTATTGAACAAAATTTTTTGATCTCTTTTTTTAGCTTTCTTAGATCGGCGGCCCCACCTTGCGAAAAAGTCGTAGCATAAAAAAAAAAAGCGCAATGTTTTACAGCACCTGTAAAGTGAACAGGAATTGCAGAGAAAAATCTACAGTGTTTTCCAAAACGCTCATGTTTTTGAAAGTCGTAGCATGTCAACTATAACTACAGAAATGCTGGCGTTTTCCCTATTGATATAATGGGAAGAAAGTCTTTCTGTAAAAGACACTGCAGAAAAAAATGCAATTTTTTTTGCAGCAATTCGCTTCATGGGGCCTCAGCCTTTTACTGAATCGCCCTGTTATAGCATTTACTTCACCTTCTTTTGTGGAAACAAACCTACATGGGAGCTGAGCTGAGTATGCATGTTTATGGTAAAATCAGAAGGAATAGCTATCTAAAGTGTATGGCAAACGTTATTGTCATCACAATCTATTTTACTGTGAACACACTCCATACACTCAGCCCATGCATAGCAAATAATCACTGCAATATTTATCATGAGACGCCCCCCCCCCCATCAGCCATGCTGCCTTCAGCAACAAGAGTCTATAGCTTTAATATACTTCAGTCTGCTATGAGGGTCTTCATAATGTACAAGGCAATGCTGACAGTGATTTCTGGGAGAATACTCGCAACTAGGTTATAGTCATACCCTCCAACTGAACCGGATACTGCGGGAAAGCCCTGGATTGTGGGTCATGTCCTGTGGTTCCGGTTGGCAGGAGGTATGTCACAGTGATGTCACAGTACAGGGATAATACACACAGTGATGTCACAGTACAGAGATAATACACACAGTGATGTCACAGTACAGGGATAATACACACAGTGATGTCACAGTACAGGGATAATACACACAGTGATGTCACAGTACAGGGATAATACACACAGTGATGTCACAGTACAGGGATAATACACACAGTGATGTCACAGTACAGGGATAATACACACAGTGATGTCACAGTACAGGGATAATACACACAGTGATGTCACAGTACAGGGATAATACACACAGTGATGTCACAGTACAGGGATAATACACACAGTGATGTCACAGTACAGGGATAATATACACAGTGATGTCACAGTACAGGGATAATACACGCAGTGATGTCACAGTACAGGGATAATATACACAGTGATGTCACAGTACAGGGATAATATACGCAGTGATGTCACAGTACAGGGATAATATACGCAGTGATGTCATAGTACAGGGATAATACACACAGTGATGTCACAGTACAGAGATAATACACACAGTGATGTCACAGTACAGGGATAATACACACAGTGATGTCACAGTACAGGGATAATACACACAGTGATGTCACAGTACAGGGATAATACACACAGTGATGTCACAGTACAGGGATAATACACACAGTGATGTCACAGTACAGGGATAATATACACAGTGATGTCACAGTACAGGGATAATATACGCAGTGATGTCACAGTACAGGGATAATATACACAGTGATGTCACAGTACAGGGATAATATACGCAGTGATGTCACAGTACAGGGATAATATACGCAGTGATGTCATAGAACAGGGATAATACACACAGTGATGTCACAGTACAGAGATAATATACACAGTGATGTCACAGTACAGGGATAATATACACAGTGATGTCACAGTACAGGGATAATACACATAGTGATGTCACAGTACAGGGATAATACACACAGTGATGTCACAGTACAGAGATAAAACACACAGCGATGTCACAGTACAGGGATAATATACGCAGTGATGTCACAGTACAGAGATAATATACACAGTGATGTCACAGTACAGGGATAATACACACAGTGATGTCACAGTACAGAGATAATATACGCAGTGATGTCACAGTACAGGGATAATACACACAGTGATGTCACAGTACAGAGATAATATACACAGTGATGTCACAGTACAGGGATAATATACACAGTGATGTCACAGTACAGGGATAATACACACAGTGATGTCACAGTACAGGGATAATACACACAGTGATGTCACAGTACAGAGATAATACACACAGTGATGTCACAGTACAGGGATAATATACACAGTGATGTCACAGTACAGGGATAATACACACAGTGATGTCACAGTACAGGATAATACACACAGTGATGTCACAGTACAGAGATAATACGCACAGTGATGTCACAGTACAGAGATAATACACACAGTGATGTCACAGTACAGGGATAATACACACAGTGATGTCACAGTACAGGGATAATACACACAGTGATGTCACAGTACAGGATAATACACACAGTGATGTCACAGTACAGGGATAATACACACAGTGATGTCACAGTACAGGGATAATGTACACAGTGATGTCACAGTACAGAGATAATACACACAGTGATGTCACAGTATACGGATAATACACACAGTGATGTCACAGTATAGGGATAATACACACAGTGATGTCACAGTACAGGGATAATACACACAGTGATGTCACAGTACAGGGATAATGTACACAGTGATGTCACAGTACAGAGATAATACACACAGTGATGTCACAGTACAGAGATAATACACACAGTGATGTCACAGTACAGGGATAATACACACAGTGATGTCACAGTACAGGGATAATACACAGGGTGATGTCACAGTACAGGGATAATACACACAGTGATGTCACAGTACAGGATAATACACACAGTGATGTCACAGTACAGGGATAATACACACAGTGATGTCACAGTACAGAGATAATACATACAGTGATGTCACAGTACAGGGATAATGAACACAGTGATGTCACAGTACAGAGATAATACACACAGTGATGTCACAGTACAGAGATAATACACACAGTGATGTCACAGTATACGGATAATACACACAGTGATGTCACAGTATAGGGATAATACACACAGTGATGTCACAGTACAGGGATAATACACACAGTGATGTCACAGTACAGGGATAATGTACACAGTGATGTCACAGTACAGAGATAATACACACAGTGATGTCACAGTACAGAGATAATACACACAGTGATGTCACAGTACAGGGATAATACACACAGTGATGTCACAGTACAGGATAATACACACAGTGATGTCACAGTACAGAGATAATACACACAGTGATGTCACAGTACAGGGATAATACACACAGTGATGTCACAGTACAGGGATAATACACACAGTGATGTCACAGTACAGGATAATACACACAGTGATGTCACAATGATAAAACAATGATGTCAAGAGTTCACATGCAGCATAATATAAAACTTTACAGGATCAATCTAGAGCCTCTCCACCTCAAGGGAGCCATAACTTTTTTTGGGGGGAGAGCATGGACAATTACTTGCAGAGTCTCAGGGGGAAAACTCTGTTAGGCCAGGACCCTACAGGCCGGAAATGCTGTGATTTGCCCGCGGCAGAAACACCACGGGAAAAATTGCGGTTTTATACAGTACAGGCAAAGTGGATGAGATTAATGCGAATCCCATACCCACTTTGCGGTTAAAAGGACAGCATGTACACGCTGTGATTTCCAAAACCGGCACAGTTTTGGAAATCGCAGCGTGTCAATTATATCTACGGAAACACCAGCGGCTTCCCCATAGATATAATGGTAACCGAAAGTCCGTGGAGGAAAACTGTGCAGACTTTCTGTTCCAAGCACTGCGGGAAGAACCGCGATGCATTCCCGCTGTGGTTTTTCGCCCCATGGGGCCTTAGCCTTAGGGGGGATTTATAAAGACTGGCATAATTTACCATAAACCAGTAAAGTAAATCTAGAGCCTCCCCGCTTTGAGAGTGACATAGCTTAAATTTTGCAATCCGTATTTCATTAATTTACGTCAGTCTTTATTTCCTCTGCACTAGTGGAGGGTTCTCTCATCATGAATAGTTCTCTTCTCCCAGTGCCTTTGTGCCTAGTCTCAGGGCTGCCATAGTTTTTAATGTCATTTATGCCACTTTTCTACCATACATAATGAATATGGAGCAGGCTGAAGATCTGTCCATGTGCTGCTGCGCCCTGCCCACTTTAAGAAAAATGGCAAGGCTAGTGCAAAAACGGCACTTGCAACTATTTTAGGATGGATTCACACCTAGGACAATCCGCCTCAGAATCCGCTTAAAATTGGTGGATTGAAAAGTTCTCTCTGCTGGTTTTAGCATAAAACGTTAGAAAACCTGTCAGACCCCATTATAGTCTGTAGTCTTATTAGGTAGAAAGGGTCTTTTAAGACCCCATGTGGACTCGAACGACAGACATCTGAACACTAGTGTGAACTTAGCATTAGCCATAAGTGTCATTAAATAGTCGAAAATAAATTATTTGCAACTATTCTACACCACTTTTGTGGTGTAACTGTACGTAAGGGAATGTCTATAGTTTTGTCAGTTCTGTTCACCAGTCACAGTCTATAACTTGCCAAGTTTGACCTTTTAGAGGGGAGCTCTTCTGCCTACAAGGTCAATGTGGTCAGGATAGTGGTGCAACTCAAAGGTTCAGAGCCAGGTACAACTGTAACATCTGCACATCTATACCTTTAGCCAAGAGGAAATTAAGGGAGAGGGGAAGGGCTAAACACCTGACACATGTATGGTGGGCTAGGGCTTACTTACAGCAGGTAATCTTTTTTTTCCCATATAGGGATCACAATGTACATTTTTTTTCCTATCAGTATTTCTTTGTAGAATGGGAGGAAATCCACGGGAGAACATACAAACTCTTTGCAGATGTTGTTCCTGGCAGGATTTGAACCCAGGACTCCAGTGCTGCAATGCTAACCACTGAGCCACCGTGTTGCCCCTTACAACAAGTAATCATAACAGCATTGCTGTATAAAGAGCAGTACTTGAAGAGGACAGAAAGACTATCCTCTATCAATAATAGAGGAGAATTTCAAGCTACCTTTAGACAATGACTCTAAGGCTGGCGACATGCATAAGATCAGCATTGTGTTAGGGTACCTAAGGCCCACCAGTAAAAGCTGAATGCTTATATACAGTAGTCGATTATCATTGTCCCTCCTGATGTTACATAAACATCAGGATCACAAACTGCAGACCTAAGACTTTTATATTGATGCCCTATCCTTAGGCTAGGTCATCAATATCATCAGATAGGTAAGAGTCTGACCCCCACCAACCAGCTATACTAAGCAGATTGCTCCATCCATTGAGCAGTGATCATTTCAGGATTCTGCAAATCAACTCCCATTAAATTGTAAAATCCTTTTCACTCCTTAGTGATACATATTGGAAAATGGATTCATTGTTGCAGCTAGAAAATGAGCTTGTGTGTAGTGTAGATTGTGAAGTTATGTGCTCTGTTCAGGAACACTAATCTTTTCCCTGCATCTCTGTTGTACATACACACGTGGACAAAATTGTTGGCCCCCTTGTTTAATGAAAGAAAAACCCACAATGGTCACAGAAATAACCTGGATCTGACAAAAGTAATAATGTATAAATGAAGAAATGAAAGTCAGACTTTGCTTTTCGCTTCAACAGAATTTTTTAAAAAAATAAAACTCGATCACACGATTCCTGTAACTGTCAGTGAGACTTCTGCCCCTCTCAGCAGGTATTTTGGCCCCCTCCTCATGAGCAAACTGATCCATTTGTTTGAATGGGGCCTTTTCCAGACGACATGTTTCAGCTCCTTCCAAAGATGCTCAATAGGATTTAGGTCAGGGCTCATAGAAGGCCACTTCAGAATAGTTCAATGTTTTCCTCTCGGCCATTCTTGGGTGTTTTTAGCTGTGTGTTTTGGGTCATTATCCTGTTGTAAGACCCATGGCCTGTGACTGAGACCAAGCTTTCTGACACTGGGCAGCACATTTCTCTCTAGAATCCCTTGATAGTCTTGAGATTTCATTGTACCCTGCACAGATCCAAGACACGCTGTGCCAGAAGCAGCAAAGCAGCCTCAGCATATAACAGAGCCTCCTCCATGTTTCACTCTAGGGTCAGTGCTCTTTTCAAGATATGCTTCATTTTTCCATCTGTGAACGTAGAGCTGATGTGCCTTGCCAAAAAGTTCGACTTTTATCTCATCTTTTCATAGGACATTCTCCCGGAAGCTTTGTGGCTTGTCAACATGTAGTTTGGCAAATTCCAGTTTGTCAGATTGAAGTTATTTCTGTGACCATTGTGGGTTTTTCTATCATTAAACAAGGGGTACCAACAATTTTGTCTATGTGTGTAGTTTTTCCTGTGTGCACCAGGCTGTTGCCTTGGTTAGGACGGCCATATCTTAGGATTCCCCTTAGCAGGAATTGTTCCTGGAGTATTACCAGCTGTTTTGGGCCACTTCCTGGACAGTGCTTGTACATTGGTTTGTGACCAGAGACAGAGGGTATGCCATTCCACTTTACCCCATCAAGCTCCATTATTGTAAATTGCTCTTGGAGCCTGTTTGGACTGCAGCCAATATACTGTATACCCTCTAAGAGGGACTGTAACTATTGCAACTATAGCACTGTGTGCCCACTAGAAACTGCAACCTGCATAAAAACTGGAACCACTAAGCTCTGTAAACATCAAGAATGGCATCCATTTGTTATTGTAACAGCCAGATCTGTACCCTGTACTGTAACCATAAACAACGACACCCCTCTTGTAGTAAAGATATATATATATATATATATATATATGTGTGTGTGTGTGTGTGTGTGTGTGTGTGTGTGTGTTACAAACATTGTTTAATTCTGCTGTAATTGTATAAACCTAAAGGATGTGACCCTCCCAGTGACTGTTTTAGGCAGCCAGAAAATGAGTCTGCATGTAGTGTAATTTGTCAGGTTATGTGCTCCCTTCTGTTCCTCTGAGGCACACATTGTTTCCTGCATTAACAGGAAGTCACATTCACAATGCAGGTTTGTGGGAGGGTCTAATAGATTTGCATGGTGAGTTCCTTCCTATTCATACAAGAAGTACTGTGTGCATCAGAGAAGCAGAGAGGTCAGCGCTCCAGAGGGAACACATAACTTCATGATAACGCTGTCAGTAATTTTTTTCAGTTGCATTACTCTCCACACAGGCTGAATTAGTGCGTGGGGTTTACTGGGGTGCTTCTTTATGAAACAAAAAAATCTGTTTGTCATGGTAATGAAAGTGGGGGATATTAGAGACTTTGGTCTAATTTGCAATAGGTCAGTGAAATCCTATCAGTCAATATTCTACAGCTCTAGTATTTATGACGCATCACGCAACTATGTAATAAATGTTATTGGCTGGAATAAACCTGTTATGGTAAGATGCCATTATACATTGGCTATTGTAACATTGTTAAAAATCAAGACACTAAAAATACACAGTTCAGCCCCTGTTATCTACTAAAAAAAGGCAGAACTGTAATCGTAGGCAATTGATACATATTTCATAGTATTCCCGATACTGCTTGGACTTTTATGTCTTGTGTCAGTGAGTTTTTAGAGACCAATCTAATCAAACATAAGTCAGTCCTGACAAATGACAATTACATGAATGCCGGGATTCCAATCAATAGATTCTAAAGTTTAATTGCTGAACATGGGAAACTAGATTATACAGGTTCAGCTGGGCATCAGGAAGGCGCTAACCTGGAAAGTCCAAGGTCCTCGAAAGTGTATTGATTGTGGGGTGACGCGCCTGATGGGAGTGCTGATCATACCCCTACACTAATGCCGACCATATAAAATAGTTCACACCCCAGTTCAGCCCCCTAAATTAATTCAGATCAACAAACGTAAATTAATTCAGACTCCCAGACTAGGACCCTAACTAGACCAGCAACTTAATTCAGGCTTCAGCTCAGTCCCCCTAAATTAAAGCAAACTATTTGAGACCCTCTAGACACAACCTATGGATAAATTTGACTAGATTGCCTAATCAATTCAGACTCCATACTAGACCCCCAAATTAACTTTGTACCCAAGTTAGCCCTTTAATTTATTTCAGACCCCAGGTTAATGTGGCTCTGCACCCACTGAAGTCACTATACAGGGCATGGAGCTGTTGGAGTCTGACTCCATGTACTGTATAGAGTAGACCTATCCTAAGAATAGATCAATCTTGGACAACACCTTTAAATATAGACCATTAAATTGTTTCAGACCTCAAATCTCTCAATAAATTCAGAACTTAGAACTCCATAGTATTTCAAACGCCAGCTGTCTATATTTTTTTCAAACCCCTAAATTAACCCCCAGACATATACATTTTCATACCCCAGACTTACCCCTAAATAAATTTATACCCTAGACTTAATCCCTAAATAAATTCATACCCCAGTTCTGTCCTCCAAAATAGTTTCATACCCTAGACCCAACCCCTATATCAATTCCTACCCCAGTTATGACCTCTAAATAAATTCATATCCCAGATGTACCCCCTAAATATATGTATACCCCAGGCTTAATCCCTAAATAAATTCATACCCCAGACCTAACCCCTAAATATATTCATAGCCCATTTCTGACCTCTAAATAAATTGATACCCCAGACTTAATCCCTAAATAAATTAATATCCCAGACATACCCCATAAATTCATATCCCAGTCCTGACCCAGTTTTAACTTTAAAGCAGACTCCTAATGTAATTCAGACATAGGGTAGACATCCAAGTTAATTTGGAGCCCAGTTCAGGCCTCTGTGTGCACTCTGTTGTCATTCAAATGAATAGGAGCTGATCTGCAGTACCTGGTCTGACCACTACACGGAGAACAGTGCTGTCTGCTTCCTGCTTCGCTCTCTGTGTATCAGCTGATCTGTGCTTGTGTCAGATGCTAAACCCCAGTGGTCTGGTAATGATGATCTATCCTTATGATTTGTAGCCCAGAAAATCCCTTTTAACCACAATAATATCTTAAAGAGAGTCTGTCAAAAGTAAATTCAACATAAATCTAATTGCACCCTATAGAGGTGTTTCTACCATTTCAAAATACACCTCTGCTATTCAGCCTTGGATCCCAATTTTCATGTAAATTGCCATTGTATTTTATGCACTTGAGGTATGCATGCAATCTAAAGCTGAGATCACAGCCCGTACAAGCTAACCCCCCCCCCCCCCCAAGGCTTGTGTCCTCTCATTTGCATATGAATAAGATAATTTATGTGAAAATGGGACTCCTAAGTGGAATAACAGAGACATATTTAGAAACTGTAGAATTCCTCCACAAGGTACATGGATTCAGTTTATGACCGATTTACTACTGACAGACTCCCTGTACGATTAATCTTCAGTGACCTCTGCAGGAAGAAAGGGGTGTTACAAGTTCAGTTTGCTTAGCTAACAACTGTATCTAACAGATAGAGCCGTACACTGTTTGAAGAAAAACATTGTAACACTATATAGTCCAAGTGTAGTTATAAGTGATACTATAGGAAGTATGGAGGGAGCTGTTAGGGGAATTCTTCTGTCATAACTGGAGAATATTGTCTAAGTATTTTCCAGGACAACTTCTTAATTCAGGAGTCCGAGGTGCTTTGTATAGACGTCAAACTCCTTTGGAGCTAGTTAGAAATTTCTATCACTGGCACAAATACAAGGCCAAACACCTATCCCTGGCCTGATCCCATGTGTCCCTGAGAAAGGTTTTGTAAGGTGGATTTATCCTTTATCCATTCTGACCTTTTATTCACTTTCCACAACTGCCTGTGACTTTATCTCTACCTGTCATGGCCCAAAGTACTAATCTGAATAATTGTCTGTGTCCATGGGACTAGATCCTGTGATCGCTGAGACAGGAAGTCATATTATTTAATTCACAGATAGGAGTAGACCATAGAAGGGAGCCATACAAGACAATGACTGCAGTCATGTTATATGTCTGTTATACGGGATATAAGTTACTTTCTCACTGACTTAAGTCTAGTGACAAACCAATGTTGTACTGATAAGCTTGGACTATTCCAATATGGTGCCAGCTCAGAGGTCTCTGCCAATGGCAGGGCGTAATAGTAGGACACTGCTGAAACAATACAAAGCAGTAATAAGGTTCTGCAGTGTGTGGTACAAATTATCAGATATTTGGAGGTTTAAGGTGACTCCCCAGTGTTATTTTTTTTGTAGCTAAACGTAGATTCAAAATCTGCTATTGCTGATGCTATCACCCATGTGTAGCACCTGTACCCAAGTATGGTACCTTGTACTCATGTCTAGTACCTACATCCAAGTATGGTACCTTGTACTCATGTCTAGTACCTACATCCAAGTCTGATACCTGTACTCATGTCTAGTACCTACATCCAAGTCTGGTACCTTGTACTCATGTCTAGTACATACACACAAATCTGATACCTGTACTCATGTCTACTACCTACACCCAAATCTAGTACCAGTACTCATGTCTAGTACCTACACCCAAGTCTGGTACCTGTACTCGTGTCTAGTACCTACACCCAAGTCTGGCACCTTGTATTCATGTCTAGTACCTACGTCCAAGTCTGGTACATGTGCTCATGTCTAGTACCTACGTCCAAGTCTGGTACATGTGCTCATGTCTAGTACCTACGTCCAAGTCTGGTACATGTGCTCATGTCTAGTACCTACGTCCAAGTCTGGTACATGTGCTCATGTCTAGTACCTACGTCCAAGTCTGGTACATGTACTCATGTCTAGTACCTACATCCAAGTCTGGTACCTTGTACTCATGTCTAGTACATACACACAAATCTGATACCTGTACTCATGTCTACTACCTACACCCAAATCTAGTACCAGTACTCATGTCTAGTACCTACACCCAAGTCTGGTACCTGTACTCGTGTCTAGTACCTACACCCAAGTCTGGCACCTTGTATTCATGTCTAGTACCTACGTCCAAGTCTGGTACCTGTACTCATGTCTAGTACCTACATCAAAGTCTGCTACCTGTATTCATGTCTAGTACGTACACACATGTCTGATACCTGTACTCATGTCTAGTACCTACACCCAAGTCTGGTACCAGTACTCATGTCTAGTACCTACACCCAAGTCTGGTACCAGTACTCATGTCTGGTATCTACATCCAAGTATGGTACCTTGTACTCATGTCTAGTACCTACATCCAAGTCTGATACCTGTACTCATGTCTAGTACCTACATCCAAGTCTGGTACCTTGTACTCATGTCTAGTACATACACACAAATCTGATACCTGTACTCATGTCTACTACCTACACCCAAATCTAGTACCAGTACTCATGTCTAGTACCTACACCCAAGTCTGGTACCTGTACTCGTGTCTAGTACCTACACCCAAGTCTGGCACCTTGTATTCATGTCTAGTACCTACGTCCAAGTCTGGTACCTGTACTCATGTCTAGTACCTACATCAAAGTCTGCTACCTGTATTCATGTCTAGTACGTACACACATGTCTGATACCTGTACTCATGTCTAGTACCTACACCCAAGTCTGGTACCAGTAATCATGTCTGGTATCTACACCCAAGTCTGGTACCAGTAATCATGTCTGGTATCTACACCCAAGTCTGGTACCTGTACTCATGTCTAGTACCTACATCCAAGTCTGGTACCAGTACTCATGTCTAATATCTACACCCAAGTCTGCTATCTGTATCCTTGTCTAATGTCTGTACCCTTGCGTAGTACCTGTAGCCATGTGTAGTATCTGAACCAAAGTCCAGTATCTGTACCCTTGTCTAGTATGAGTTCCATAGTCTAATACCTGTACTCATGTCTAATATCTGTACACAAGTCTGGTACCTGTACCCATGTCTAGTACCTACACCCAAGTCTGGTACCTGTATCCTTGTCTAATATCTGTCCCATTGTATAGTATCTGTACCTAAGTCCAGTATCTGTAGCTATGTCTAACATCAATCTCAAAGTCTAATACCTGTACACATGTCTAGCATCTTTACACAAGTCTGGTTCCTGTACCCATGACTAGTATCTACACCCAAGTCTAGAACCTGTACCTATATCTAGCACCTGTACCTATGCTTATTATCTGTACTCAAGTCCAACACCTGTACACACATCTGTAATATGTGTACATCTGTACAAAATGCACCTTCCAGGACCTTACTATGTGAGGATGATGTCACCACTGGTGCTGAAAGTTGTGCTAGCTACTGCTCATAACACTATAACACTAGGGAAGGTTATGGAGCATGGTAACTTGACTGGAAGACAGGACGTAACCATCAGCAGTATATGAGAAGCGGGATATAGAGAGCAGTTTACATGAGAACCAGAGGAAGGGCTTGGAGGCATTTTGTGATCGCACCTTCATCATGTCATTTATTCAGGAAGATGAAAAGCAGGGTAATGGAAGACACTGTGAGTAGGAAAATACAGTATTACTTTGATAGGTGGCCCTTCAGACCGTAATATGAGTCTAAGAAAAGCACTGGAGTGTTCTTTTAAGTTCCCTAGGGAGACTTGAAAAAGTACAAAAAGTTGCTAAAAGTATATAAGAAAAGTATAAAAATTCAAAAAATTGAAAGGTACAACTGATGTCACCTGTCAGCCCCACCATCATATATGTATGGCCTATCATAAGGGTAGGCTAGAAAAAAAGAAATTCCTAGACAACCCATTTAACATATCAAAAAATAAAATCAATGAAAGATATTTGGTGCCGCCATATTGGAAATGCGAAAACCTTTAAAATATGGCATATACATAAATTCCTTTAATAGTGCGTATCTGTAACATTTTGCGTTTTCCATCCTAGGTGGCTCCTATATGATGGAACAAGAAGAAAACAAGAGAACAAGGACGGCTTACACCAGAGCTCAGCTTCTAGAACTGGAGAAGGAGTTCCTCTTTAACAAGTACATCTCTAGACCCAGGAGAGTTGAGTTGGCTGTCATGCTGAACTTGACCGAAAGACACATAAAGATCTGGTTCCAGAATCGTAGGATGAAATGGAAGAAGGAAGAAGACAAGAAGAGAGGACGAGGAAGTGACCCAGAACAGGACTCCGTGGTGTCCTCTGCCGACATTGTAAAGGATGAGTCTCAGTGTATGGGAAACACGCCGCCCAGCAGAGACTTGGTGCTGTCACCTCCTCTGCCGACATCATCATCCTCACAAGCCAGCTCTATGCCATCCTCCAGACAAGCTGATAAGCGATAGAGATAAATTGTCACTGGTGACTCTAAAGTATTACAGTATATTGACTCTATAGACTTAGATAATATAGATCAGGCTGTGGAACGGACACCTTGGGCCTGGCTATTACCTGTAAATGTGATCTATGCTTTATGTAGTAGTCATTGACAATGTATCACATTATACATATTGGAAGTGTTCTGCAGTACAGTACATAATGGACCACAGGAATATGAAGATCGTCTCTTGTTCATGACATCATTCAACTGGACTTTTATGGAGGATCCAACCATCCATGACTTCTGTCTTAGCTTTTATAACATCATCTATTAATACTTACCTCTATGTAATAATGGCTACACCATGAGCATCTGGGGATGGCACTGGGGATGAGGGAACGGAATCCAGCTCAGGTTTGCCCCCATCCCCATCCCATATACATGATGTATTCCACACTCAACAGACATAGGGAGGGAAAAGTCCAAAGGTAATGCTTTCCATCAAACCTGTCTCTCCTGGTATATGTGAGCTAGTCGGAAGGGGTCCCCCAACTGTATCTCCTATGAACTAAGGGGTGTAACTTGAGGGGGTGCAGTCGCACCGGAGCCCAGAAGCCTTTGGGAGCCCATAAGCTTTGTCATCAGTATTGAGATTGCAGATTCCATCTGGCCCATAAGCCAAGGAGACCCACAGATTCCCCTAACCACACTAAGGTGGATTCAACTCCTTAGCACCTGTAACCATCACTATCAAGAATTCTCTGTAGGGATGAGGTAGGGGGCCCTGACAAAAGATTGCACTGGGGCCCACAAGGGTTACGCCACTGCTATGGACCACATATAAGAGAACACAGATAGTACAAAGCAAATGACTCAGGGAAATGATATAACCAGCAGCCTTTGTCACGTACAGAGCCACGTTCCACATCCTAGTTGCACAGACCTTATACATTTCAATGTGATGGCAATGGTTATATCATGTAAGGAGCTTACTGTTATATGGACATAATCACATTTGCATCATGGCTTCCTGATGAATCTGTTTCTAACTAATATAAATGGAAGCCTAATGGACTCCAATAAATCCATAAAAGATAAAAACAAGAATCAAATTCTTGCACTGCACATTGTAAAAGAGTATCTGCGCATGTGCAGTGTATTTTCCCCTTTTGTGGGCAGAGAATTCATCTCTGTCCTGTGCTTGCTCTTGACCCAGGGGTGAACCTAGGGTTTCTGCCGCCTGAGGAGGGGGCGAAGTGGGCGGGGCCAAGCAGAGGGGGTGGGGCCGAGAGGAGCAAGCGTCGTTAGCAGGCAGAGAGCAGGCAGGGAGAGGACCTGCTCTCTGCCTGAGCGTGAGGGGCGGCCGCTGGAGCAGCGCTGCGTCCACAGGACTGCCCCAGTCCACCGCTCGGTGACGGTGACGCTAAGCCAGTCCAGGACAGCTTGTCCTGGACTGGCTTAGGTTAGCAAAAATGCCGCCCTCCCCCGGGGCCCCGGCATAGTGCCGCCTGAAGCGGTCGCTTCAGGTCGCCTCATGGGAGGTGCGGCGCTGTCTGGACCTGCTATAACTTCTGGATCTTTGAAGGGAGAAATGGTTCATGCATAGAACAAAATTTACCGGTAATTCTCTGCTCATACAAAGAAAAACACTGCGCATGCACCCACTCTTGTACACCATACATGTAGACTCAAATTGGCCTGAATTTTCAGTAACAATCATGCGAAATTTGACTTTTCCCAGCCTAAGTGGGGCAGGATTTATGCAAACTGCCCAAATTGGTTGTTTCCGTTGTTTGGGGCAGAATTTACATGCCCTGATTTAACCAACAAAAAGTTGGTCGCTATGTTAGTAGTGTTGACTTTGTAATATCACCGATTGGCTAGGATTGTCCTTACCGTGCTCCATATATCATGTTGTCCTGTCCACTGCACCTGAACAGTCTCGCACAGCTTGCAGAGATTTCGCATGAATGAATTCCAGAAGTATTTTTTCCACTTTGTGTTATATGACTGTGCTGTATATGACTAGGATTAGCGCGTTGCTTTGTGGCAGAATATCTGTTAATTGGCTTTGAGAATTAATGACTACAGTGGCTGCACTTAGGAACCTATGTATTGTACAATGTGATGCTATGTAATGTGTGGAATGAGACTTTAGGACATTAGAAATCTGGGGTCTGTACCCCCAGCTCATGAGGTCGATCACTGTCCAGATCCGAAATAAACAAGCTAGATATTTTGTTTAAATAAAGACAATGCCAAAACTGAACTGAGAGGTGTTATGCAGTTATATATAAGGTTGTAGACAGATGTGAGCATCAGTGGCAAATATTACAGACGTCTTTGGGATCACGTACATTGTCATAGACCAGCAGGGTCATAACTTTCAGGGTGCTGAGGTTGCTGTGATACTCAGCCTTTGGTTCTCAATAGGACTTACTGGAATTACTGCCATGTGGGACAATACCATTGCTATAAAGAGGTCCCTGCATTAGGGATCAGATGTCTTACATGAGTTTTCCCACCAATAGATATGATAGTCTATGTATATATCATAAAAATGAATAATGTTTGCCATAATTATGCTGCTAAAAATGGATCCAGTAAAGAATTTTTACAGTTATTTATAAAGTATGGTGCCCCCTGGTGTTCAAAGTGAATAGCAACGTGTATGACCACTTTATGAATTGGTGGACACGCATGCTCAGTCAGGTGTCTACATAGTGATCCAGTGTCCACTGCTATATTGTCAGATTCCCGAGGGGGAAGGAGACTGATAATGTCCCGAGCCTGATCCAAGTAGTATAGATTACCCATAGCACCAAGGTGAATATGATTAAATGTGTATTTTTATGGCATAAACTCTTATTCTATTGCCTATATTTTGACTCCGGAGATCACATTCAGCAGGTGCAATTATAATCATCCAGGTGTTGGGGGTAAGACCCCCAACACAAGGGTATTCCATGAATTATTTTCATACCAAAAGTCCTGAAATTTTGCAAGTAGTTGTATTAAAGTAATTTAGGCTCTGTTCACATGATGTCTATGATACATATTTGGGATATACATATATGGAGCACTTCCTGATCCATCCACTGACCCGCTCATACACTCCATCAGTCAGTCATCACATATCTAGTTGGTATAGGTCTCTATATAGTTGTCAAAAAGAAAAATCGCTCTACTTGTCCTGAATTCATAGTTCGAGACCAATGTGGCTGCACGGAATCCCCGACCGTACAGGAGTATGAAAATTGAAAAAATCCAAGAAAAAAATTCCAGCATGCCACCAATTATCTAAAACATAATTTTTACTTCAATGTATAAAAAAGATAGATATTACATCACCTGAAAGAAGGTAGGAACATGATGAAAAGCTGACGCGTTTCGGGACAAAAGATGATGTAAGTCTCTTACTCATAGCAACTATGCTATGGAAGGAATCCCAGGAAGGAATGAGGACTGTGACTGGAGAACAGAGTGTTGGGGATAGGTGAGTATGTCTTTTTTTTTTTTGCTTTTGCTTTATAACCACCCAGCTCGACCCTGAGTTTGCCCTAGATAACCCCTTTAAGGCTAAATTCAGACCTGCGCCTGTCCTGCAAGCAGGACATTTGTCTCGGCATTTTTCAGCATTTTGCAGGTAACTGCTTTTTAAACAGATTAGGTTTCCATTCTTTGGGTCCACAAGCGGCTCTCCCTACCCGAACTGAAACCCGAATGCAGGTGTGAACAAGTGTCAATGTGCATAGCATGAGTATGTTCTGATCACATAGCAGTAATCTAAATAGGAGTCCATTGCCATCTAGTGGTCCTTGGTGGTAATACAGACAATCCTGTAGCTTTAAAACTGGACAAACATTACAATTTCCAACATATTACTAATAAGAGATGGTGAAACAAAAAGAGTATTTGAACACAGCAATGATACTGCAAAATCCAGCTAATATGGCAGCAGAAGTATTTGATCCTGACCCATGAGTGATACTGATATGATTCTTTGCTTATTGTCAGCTGCTACTTAGGCGGTTCTGACCTTAGTGCCAAGTTTCAAGAAATGACATCACTTGTTTCTTTGGTGCAAGCCTAGTTATATTGGTGCAAAACTACATACAGCTCCTATCAGTTAGGGAGTCAAATGTGTGGGGTGCTATGACTGTCTATGTAATGGTTTTCTGAATTTAGTACATCTCAATTTGTGCCAATTTTGCAAATGAAAATCCTCCACATTTTAGACGTTGCACTTCATGACTGCCTTGTTACAATGCCATTGGATGTGAATTAACTACATATGAAGCCGTATGGTGCAACGTCATAAGATATATTCTCATAAGAAACACTCTGTAGGTTAAAGAAGACACATGGCACCAAAGAGTGAGGAATAAAGCTGATGGGACTCAATTATAATGGACAGCAAATGTTTCATTTTCAAGCGGCGCCACCACAGGTGAAAGAAAACATTACACAGTGCCCAAGGAAATGAAATGGAAGATGAAGTAGACCTCAGTGCTGCTGATAATGAATACCTCTGATAAATCTGAAAAGTGTGACATGCAGCTTCTTCTTCAGCCCCCTGTACTCTAATACCCCTAAATATAATCCAGTGTGCACAATTGCCTTCAGAAGTCACTTTATTAGTTAATAGAGTCCGACTGTGTGTAATTTAGTCTCATTATAAATACACCAGTTCTGTGAAGGCCTCAGTGGTAGAGAACAATAGTGAACAAACAGCATCGTGAAGACCAAGGAACTCACCAGACATGTCAGAGATAAAGTTGTGGAGACATTTAAAGGGATCCTATCATTAGAATCCCTTTTTTTCTAACTAACACATAGGAATAGCCTTAAAGGGGTTCTATCAGCAAAATTATGCTGTATGAGCCCCACATATGCGTGAATAGCCTTTAAAAAGGTTATTCAGGTACCAGTAATCTTATTTTAAACCCCGCTCCCGTTTTGAAATAAAACTATAAAAACATATAGGTAAATCATACCCGAACGTGCACGGTGAGAGGTCGTGCATGATCCGACGTCATCTTCTGGCACGCCTACCTCTTCTTTCTTCTTGCAGCGACGCCCTCTGGTCCTGGCTCTTCCGCGGCTTCATCCTCATCTTCTTCTGGCTGGATTGCTTGAAATCCTGCGCCTGCATAGTAGCGCTTCCCTCCGGACTGCTACTGCGCAGGCTTCGGCGTTATTTTTATCAATGGCAGTTCGTGAGAAAATGGCTGCTTGCACAGAATTGTAAGCGGCCATTTTCTCGAGGCCTGTGGGCATGCGCAGTCTGCTCTGCCCAAGGCCCGAGGCCTAGAAGTTACAAGCCATTGCTGGAACAAGAGGCTGAAGATGATGCTGCTGAAGAAGATGGAGGTGGCGCTGGAGAGAGTTCTCTCACAGCATTGGGGACGCCCCCATTGCTGTCTGAGTGCTGGGGCCCGCCCCCAGTGGAGTAACTCCAGCCGGTAACGGGGAAAAAAACGCAGCGGTAGCAGCTATCGCCAGGCCCTGTGGCAGCCACTACCCTGCTACCCCGGTAGTTACGCCACTGCCACGTACATGAGCAAAGGTGTAGCGTGAACCTCCTGGGCAAAATCTGTAATGGGGCTCTTATGTATATTGTGTCATTTAGAGTAGTGGTATATTTTATGTGGCAGAGGCACCTATGGGGTCCCGACAGTGTCCAGGGACCAGAAGCAACTGCTACTGCTGCACCTCCTATAGCTATGCCCTTGTACATAATACTTAAAGGGCTTGTTCAGGATTTCCAGCATACTCAGGAGTGGCTATGGTGGGTGTAAAACAGAAAACAAGACATACTCACCAATACCTGGTGCTCCATTGTCCAGTCCTGGTCCCCTATCCCTCCTGTGTTGACTGCTGAGACCGATTACTCACATATGTCACCAGGTCCTTACTTATTAGTGACCGCTGACACCATTACCTCTCCACTTCTTGTACGCCAAGTCCAATTATGGGAGGGAAGGCGAATAGGTGAGCATATCTAATTTTTTGTTCTTATCCAGCCTATCCACCCCTAAGTAGGCTGTAAATGCTAGACAACCTCAGTAAAACTGTATTCATCGCTTTTTCACAGATCACACTCTCAGATCCACAGACTCGATTCACCAATTGAGGTAAAATTGGATCCCACATAGATTGGTAAAAACATGACCAAGAACACGGTATAAATGAAACCTAAGGTTAGTTGTAGCAATAATATGGCCGGACTTTTCAGGGTTATTCTCATTTCAGCAAATAGCTACCATGACATGATGGAGAATAACTGGTTCCTGTTACTCCAACCCGTACGGCAGAATTTACAGGCACATCCAGGCTCTACACTGCCTACATTGCCTCCATAACAATAAGAGGTAACCATGAAGCTACAGAAATACCGTAGTACATTTAGATACATTGTTTCCATAACTGTGGATCTATAGAAGCAGGGTGGCTCAGCTCTGCTACATTGGTTCCACAGCGCCCATTCTTCTCTATGGATGTTACGTGAACAGCAGAGAGCATCACTCCTTGGCTTAGGACTCAGGATTTAGAAGCAGATACTTCCATCCTAGTAGTAATTTGCCAAGATGGGAATAACCTTTTAAAGTGTAACTAAACCTTTGCACAACTTTTGATTTCATTGCAGTATTTGTGTCATTGATAAATATTGTAATGTACTTTGTTAACAAATTTTGGCTCCTTTCTGTGATATCCTGCATTTTCACTCATTCCTTGTTTCTGTATTGAGAGCTGTTCCTGTCTCTCACTGAATGTTACTGTGTATGGAGTAGGGGGCTGAGTAATATATAGAGAAAATGAGGGTGGAGGGGTCACTTCATACAGTTATATCTTGGACATTATAAAACATACAAAGGAGATTCCCCCCCCCCCCCCGGTGCTGTTTGAGCACTGAGGAGAGAACTCATTTGCGTACCGACGAAAACTGGGATTTCTACCAAATTGTGGCGTGCAGAAGACATCTAAAGGTAGGAGACGAATTGCCTTTCTTAAGACTATTCCTACGTGTTATTGAGAAAAAATGTCATTTTAATAATAGAATCCCTTTAAAGACACTATTTCCAGGAGAGGATAAGTGTCAGTGGGGGTCTGAACACTCAACCCCCATTGATCAGGAGGACAAGAGCTCAAAAGTTCCCCATGTCTCCTCCATATGAATGAAATGCATGTGTGTTCCATGACTGCGCTCTATTCACATATATAGGAATTCCAGCACTGCAATCTCCAGAAGCCCCTAGAGGTGAATGGAGCACTAGTTGGGTAAGAGCACTGGCTTGTCATTTACATGGAGGGGACATGAGGGACTTTCTAGCCCCAACCTTTTGATCACTGGGGTCCAAGAGAGGAATAGGGTTAAGTGGTTTTAATGATAAACCCCTTTATAGTACATACTAGCTGTTACCCGCGACTTCGTCTGCGGTGATTGTAGAAGTGGGTATATACAGGCGCGGGTAAGGTTTTCGTATTGTGTATAAGGGATGGGATATGAAATGTAACTTTGTATCTTGTTGTTGCTGTAATTGCGAGAATACGTGAGACTTTTGTGTTGAAGTTACTTTGTATTTGAGCTGCTATATATACGGTGTTGTGAGAAACTTTACATAGTGATTTTGGGACAGAAGTATTTGAAGTTAACCCTTTCCCGCCGATGGTATTTTTTGATTTTCGTTTTTGACTCCCCTCCTTCTAAACCCCATAACTTTTTTATTTCTCCGCTCCCAGAGCCATATGAGGTCTTAGTTTTTGCGGGACAGATTTTTCTTCATGATGCCACCATTATTTATTCTATATAATGTACTGGGAAGCAGGGAAAAAATTCTGAATGGGGTGGATTTGAAGAAAAAATGCAATTCTGCGACTTTCTTACGGGCTTTGGTTTTACGGCATTCACTGTGCAACCAAAATGACATGTCCCCTGTATTCTGTGTTTCGTTACGATGCTGGGGATACCAAATTTATATGGTTTTATTTACATTTTGACCCTTTAAAAAAATCCCAAACTGTGTTAAAAAAATTTTTTTTGGAAAGGCGCCATATTCTGACAGCCGTAACTTTTTTATACGTGCGTGTACGGCGATGTATAGGGCATCTTTTTTTGCGGGACCGGGTGTACTTTGTAGTTCTACCATTTTCGGGAAATGTTATTGCTTTGATCACTTTTTATTCAATTTTTTATCAGAATCAAAACAGTGAAAAAATGGCGGTTTGGCACTTTTGACCATTTTTCCCACTACGGCGTTTACCGAACAGGAAAAATATTTGTATATCTTTGTAGAGCGGGCGATTTCGGATGTGGGGATACCTAACGTGTATGTGTTTCACAGTATTTCACTACTTTTATATGTGTTCTAGGGAAAGGGGGGTGATTTGAATTTTTAATCCTTTTTATTTATTTTTTTTATATTTTTTTTACTTTTTGTAAACTTTTTTTTTTTGCAATTATTAGACCTCCTAGGGGTATTGATATGGGTGGGCGGTGTCGCGGATTGTCAGAGTGGTGGAGGTCGGCAAACATGGCTGCTCCGGAGCGTTAAAGAGAGCCTCCTGGAGTATCGGTAAGGTGAGGGGCAAAGTGGTAAAGTCTATGTATATGTGATTGTGTGGGGTTAGGGGCGAGGCTGTAGAGGGCAATAGGAATTTTATGGCTTGCTATGGTCCAAAGTGTGTGAGATTGCAGAGATGGTGGTGTGAGTTTGGGTTTTGTGGGGGTCCTGGCACAAACGTATGTGCGCTATTGTGACAAAAAGTAGCCTATTGCGCAATCGGGTGTATTAACTATGTTTGTGGAAAATTTCAGCCAAATCGGTGGAGCGGTTTTTCCGTGATTGAGGAACAAACATCCGAACATCCAAACTCACAAACCCACAAACTTTCACATTTATAATATTAATAGGATTACAGCCACTATTCACAAGCCCCTTGCAGTTGTAATGAACCAAGCTTGGATCAGTGCAAACATTATAATGAACATGCCAACATTAACCCTTGTGGTGGTTGTCAGGGGCTATTGAAGCTCAATGTTGTCACTCCAAGTTTTCAATGAACTGAATATATAGAATTTGTAACAAAGATATGACACCTAAATGGCAAATTATATTGTAACTATTATAAAGATGTGTTTTATTGTAAAGGGAGGATGATTATTTCTATGAATACAACATAACACTAACCCTTCTTTTCTTTTATATCAGATACATTTGTTGCCATACACTGTAACACTTATAGATCTATAGAATATTAACCCTTCACCATCCTATAAACCCTTCTCCAGTATTAGATATCATTGTTTCTATATAATGTATCACATCTATGGTTATAGTTTTTAGCATCGTGTGAAGCAAATGTGTAACTGATCTGATAACAGGGCAGAGACTTTCAGTCTCCAGTCTTAGGATCTGACATACTGGGTCCAGTATCAGTCCTATCAGGGCTGGCAGTCGCCATCCAGGTGACATAGGATGCCCCCAGCCTCTGGTTTCACCCTTACATCTCCTGTTCCTATTGTGAACCAATGGCTGGTACTCGTGTAGAGGTGACAACATAGCAGGGGGTGTCCCCAGGATGTCCCCTGCCTGTCCCCAGTCCTCTCACCTCCATATCAATGACCTGCATTTCACACTCACATGTGCCCTTTGAATACAGTAGCAGGAGCCAGGTCATATTAGGAAATGGCAGGACTGTGTCACTGCCCTGAACAAAGCCTATAAATCCCTGAACTGTCATTTGTATTGTCAGAGATTGTCAGTAGCTACAATGTAACTATCAGGAGGAGACATTGTAAGTCTGCTAGCGTGGTGCAATACTGCCATCTAGTGAGCATATGCGGAATTCTCATTGATTAGATATTGGCATGTAGATAAAAGTGTGTTTAGTCTCAGGTATAATAATATAAGTGGACTGAAAGTTGGAATATCCAGTGTGAACCAACTTGCCTTATAGAAAATGCATTACAAATGTTCTGACATCAGTATGGAGAAAGCAGGTCACAGGGGACAAAGCAATATCCTCAGCCTCAGGAGGAGGTAACTACATGAATATGTGCATAGTTACAGTATATATGGATATATGTCTACAATGGGGAGGGGGATTTATAAAGACTGGTGTATGCCACCATATCTGTGATGATAATATCTGTTGTGTTATAAGTATCCGAATAAATAAATTAGGATCCTACATAAAAATCAACACCAACACTTTGCTAGCATAGAATTTTGCCAAAAAACTGATAAACTGATTCTTTGTCACATTGTAATGTCAGGTATTGTCTGTTCATGTGTCCTCTGATTTGTAAAGTGCTGCGGAATATGTTGGCGCTATATAAATAAAGTTATTATTATAAATGATGGTGAATGTGACGCCGGTGATAGCCCCGACCTACAACATGTGTCCGCTGACCAGGGGACCAGGAGCAACAGAGCACTAGGAATAGGAGAGTGTGTCCTTTTTGTTTGTTTTGCACCCACCTCGGCCACACCTGAGTTTTCCCTAAATTCTGAACAACCCCTTTAATGAATTAATTCCAAAGTTTAGTTACAAGATCCAAGATCTGTGCTTTGTGATTAGAAACAGAGGATGGCGCTGTTTTGTTTGCTTGTTATTGACTCAAGAATGACCAGGATAAGCAGACATGATTCCTTACCAGATCTCACAATCCCTTCCAGGTATCAAGAGATCTAGATTCCCACACTGAGAATAACTATGCTCCCTCTATAAGATTAGAGATGTCTTGCTTTAAGGGATCATGTAAATATGGGAGTCACATCGAAACTTGTCTGTGTCGCTGGACTTTAGGACAAGGTTCACATGGTCATAATACTTTCATATTATACAGACCTTGTTACAGCCATCATTTCCATCTCACCATAGGTATATTGACTCAAACCGGCAACATCATATGGATCTATGGTGCTGTACGCCGAACATCATATCCATCTATAAGTCCCTGCCTCCCCAAGGAACTACTGTCCCCAGGGGCATTGCTATAAGGGGAGCAGAGGTAGAAGTCACTACTGGGCACTGAATTTGGAAGAGAGGACCCAATGTTCTAAATGGCACAAAGTTAGTAGGGGCCCCATTACAGATTCTGCCTTGTCATCGAGGAACTTTGACTTACGCCTCTTACTGTCCCATACTTAGGCAGGTTGCAGACTACCATGCTGTGGCTCTGTGTGTTGCCCATGTATTTCACAGATAGCACACTGACCCATTCTTTTCCATGGGCACGTACACATGACAGTGATTTTCATGGTCCCGTGTACGGGCTGACAGTCTGAGCCACTTCAGATAGGACAGGTCATATTCCTTTCCTATTTTTCAGCCTGTTTTCCCATGGCTCCTATTCATTTAATGAACATCTGCATGTCCCCCGTGTGCAGCCCATGCTTTTTAAATCATGGCATGCCAGTTACAGTATGAGTACAATACAGAACAGAAGTCCAGAAAGGAGGCAGGGCCTCCTAGAATCATAGATGACTATGAAGCTTGGAGTACTTTGCCACAAACCGTTGTTCTACACTATGTTTTATAGATAGGTTCCTGGGAGCCCTGACAGTGTTATACACTATGTTTTATAGATAGGTTCCTAGGAGCTCTGACAGTATTCTATACTATGTTTTATAGATAGGTTCCTAGGAGCCCTGACAGTGTTATATACTATGTTTTATAGATAGGTTCCTAGGAGCCCTGACAGTGTCCTACACTATGTTTTATAGATAGGTTCCTGGGAGCCCTGACAGTATTCTACACTATGTTTTATAGATAGGTTCCTAGGAGCCCTGACAGTATTCTATACTATGTTTTATAGATAGGTTCCTAGGAGCCCTGACAGTGTTATACACTATGTTTTATAGATAGGTTCCTAGGAGCCCTGACAGCGTTCTACACTATGTTTTATAGATAGGTTCCTGGGAGCCCTGACAGTATTCTACACTATGTTTTATAGATAGGTTCCTGGGAGCCCTGACAGTGTTCTACACTATGTTTTATAGATAGGTTCCTAGGAGCCCTGACAGTGTCCTACACTATGTTTTATAGATAGGTTCCTGGGAGCCCTGACAGTATTCTACACTATGTTTTATAGATAGGTTCCTAGGAGCTCTGACAGTATTCTATACTATGTTTTATAGATAGGTTCCTAGGAGCCCTGACAGTGTTATACACTATGTTTTATAGATAGGTTCCTAGGAGCCCTGACAGCGTTCTACACTATGTTTTATAGATAGGTTCCTAGGAGCCCTGACAGTATTCTACACTATGTTTTATAGATAGGTTCCTAGGAGCCCTGACAGCGTTCTACACTATGTTTTATAGATAGGTTCCTAGGAGCCCTGACAGTATTCTACACTATGTTTTATAGATAGGTTCCTAGGAGCCCTGACAGTGTTATACACTATGTTTTATAGATAGGTTCCTAGGAGCCCTGACAGTGTTCTACACTATGTTTTATAGATAGGTTCCTAGGAGCTCTGACAGTATTATACACTATGTTTTATAGATAGGTTCCTAGGAGCCCTGACAGTGTTATACACTATGTTTTATAGATAGGTTCCTGTGAGCCCTGACAGTGTTCTACACTATGTTTTATAGATAGGTTCCTAGGAGCTCTGACAGTATTATACACTATGTTTTATAGATAGGTTCCTAGGAGCCCTGACAGTGTTATACACTATGTTTTATAGATAGGTTCCTGGGAGCCCTGACAGTGTTATACACTATGTTTTATAGATAAGATTCCTAGGAGTCCTAATGCTCCGTTCTCACGGAGTAACATGCCGCTCATTCTGACACGGAAACACATGTCAGAGTGAGCGCTGTAAAACAGAACGAGCGTCTTATGCACGCTATACATTGAAATCAATGGGAGGCTTTTTAACCCATTGATTTCAATGCGTAGCATGCATAAGCCGGCACCCATTGAAGTCAATGGGATTCTGTTTTACAGCACTCACTCTGACATGTGTTTACGTGTCAGAATGAGCAGCGCGTTACTCCATGGGAATAGAGCCTAAGAATGTTCTACACTATATTTTAAGCCAATTTAAGGTTTGTTCATACCAAATTTGTTTGACCCAAAACAAACCTTGGTCCCGAACCACTCAAACCTGCAAGTAAACAAATCTTGAGACTTTCGCCCATCTCTAACCATGACTTAAAGGACATGCTAGTCTATATAAAAGAATTGGCATCTATGAGGCAAGTGTCTATACCCTCACCTAAATGTCTAGCTGGAGTCTTGCCAGACCATTGAGATGAATGCTTGTAATCTAACATGACTGTCTGCTACCTTTCGCCTAGATCCTAGTATTAGTCATAATGCTGCAGTTTTTAGGTTCAGTCTTTACTTTCTGATGGTTCTTCCGCAGACTTTGTTCTCTTCCAGATGATCCACACGGTGAAAGTCAATAAACATATCAGCAGAATGACTGAAACCAACAGGAGCTCTATAGATAGGACCCTATGGACGCACACTCTGATGGGCTACGACTGCACACCATTGCACAAAGGACTTTGTCATCAGTTTTGTTGGCTCAAGCAAAAGTCAACAAGCTGGAAACACTTCACATATGTGAACGAAGCCTTATAAGGCACAGAAGTTACATATATATTTACATATGTATTTCTCTTGCTTATATAGCGCCAACATAGACCACAGTGTTTTAGAGACATTGACATCACTCACTTTCCCAAGTAGGGCTCACAGTCTAATATCATGATGATCAATCTCATGTCTATCTAGTATCTATTCTATATATGTATCTATGTAGGTGTCTGGTCCCATCACATATCCACCATTCTTCTCAGAGTCTTCCTTCTTGTTGCGACAGGTCTACTAAACCCCTACTTTGTCCTGTTCCCTTGGAATCACTTACCACTTTCTGATAAGACTCTGTTCACACTTCTCTGCCAGGTTTCTCTCGCAAATCAGAATAGCATAGCAATAGCATGCTGCAGTATTGTGTTCACTTAATAAAAGTGACACTCTACAAACCCAAAAGTAGAAAAAAAAGACTTCGTAATAGATCATGACATGATCATGGACCCTGTAAAAACAAAAATCACATGCCAATGTGAACAGAGACTTAAAGGAGTATTCCAGTAACAACAAGTTGCTGGAATTGTCACCGATCATGAGAATAGGTTGGAAATGCCCACTGCTGCTCCATTCATATCAATGGGAACTCCTAGAGATAGTAGAAGTGCAGTGCTCACTTATTTCCAGCAGTTCTCACTGCAATGAATGAAGCAGCAGTGGGCAAAGCAGCGCAGTTCTCATGCTCAGCGACGAATCCGGCAACTTGTTGTTACCCCTTTAAAGAGGACCTTTCATCAGTTGTGGCACATGTGGTTTTATATACTGCTGGAAAGCCGACAGTGTGCTGAATTCAGTGCACTGTCAGCTTTCACGATCTGTGCCCCGGTGACGAGCTATCGGTGCCGGTACCGTATCTCTTCACTGTCAGAAGGGCGTTCCTGACAGTCAGACATGGAATGCCCTTCCTCACAGCAGCGCCTATAGCGCTATACCATGTGAGCGGGGAGGAACGCCCCCCTCCCCTCCTGATAGTGCTCGTCCATAGACTAGTACTGGAGAAGGCGTTCCTCCCCGGTCTCACAGTACAGCGCTATAGACGCTGCTGTAAGGAAGTGCGTTCCTGACTGACTGTCAGGAATGTCCTTCTGACAGTGAAGGTTCCCGGCACCGATACGCTGATTTTCTGTTTCAATTGCACCTATAGGGAAACTACCAGTGTTTTCATAGGTATAATTGATATGCTGCAATTTCCAAAAATGCAACAGTTTTGGAAATCGCAGCGTGTCCACTGATTAGCCTCAGTGGTCACATGTGGGGGGACTTGGATCAGCAGGACCAGACTGTGCTGGGAGCACCGGAGCACCAGGGACAGGTGAGTATAATTTTTATTTTTTAATTTTTCTACTCCCCAGGATGAATTAAAAAAAAAATAATAATAATCCTGGACAACAACTTTAAAGTGGACTTTTCATGTCCTCGGGCACCTGCTGTTTTATATACCACTAGAAAGCCGACGGAATTCAGCGCACTGTTGGCTTTTCCGTTATGTGACCCAGTGGAAGAGATATCAGTGCCGTTACCGATGTCTGCCCACTGTCAGAAGGGCGTACCTGACAGTCTAGCTGGGCTGTGAGGGATGCCCCTCCCACTCGACAGTACTTATCCATAGCTCTGTACTGTCAGAAGGGCATTAGTTACCACCCAGCGTCATCGCTGGGCTTTGTGGAGCATTCCCCTTCCCGGCAGTACTTGTCCACAGGCTAGTACTGGGGCTTAGCATCATATCTGGGCAGTAAGGACCGCCCCCCTCTGCCAGTACAGGGCTATGGACGAGTACTTTCTGGGGGGGGGGGGGGGGGTTGCAGTCCTCACAGCCCAGCTAGACTTTCAGGAATGCCCTTCTGACAGTGGGCAGATATCGGTAATGGCACCGATATCTCCAGCCCTGGGGCACATAACGGGAAAGCTGACAATGCGTTGAATTCAGCACAATGTCAGCTTTCTAGTGATATATAAAACCGCATGTGCCTGAGGACATGAATGGTCCTCTTTAAGGCTGAGGCCCCAAGTTACACAAACACAGCTTTTTTTTCTTGCAGATTTTGCTGAGGATTTTTTTTTAACAAAAATCAAGAATATCTACAAAAGGAATGGGACATATATACTTCTGTCTTCTGCTAAATATACTTCTGGCTTTGGCTTAAAAAAAAAAAATCATTTAAATCTGCAACAAAAAAATCTGCCTTTCTGCAATGTGTGTCCTCAGTTTTAAGGATCATATACGTCTTCAAATACGCCATTGGCCAACAGCTATTCCTCCTGTCTCTGACGTACACATGCATGCATGGCTTCGCATGTGTTATCAAGGTGCTCACTTATGTCCAAATGTACAAAAGATTGGCCATAATAAAATTCAACATGTCCAATTCTTATTTAATTCAACATTATAGGTTTGGCTGAATCACGTCCACATTGCATCCAGAGAGGGCAGGCGGACCGCAGAAGGGTCATGCACTTGTTCACACTGACAATTGTGTAAATGTGTACACTGCTGAAGGACACAAAGAGCTGGGCAGATTTGCCTGTGAATGCCTCTGTGTAACTTGCTGATTCAGGGGAAGGAAGGAGCAGCGCATGCACATATATCATAAATTCATCCTCCAGCCGGCAGCCCGAATAAAAAAAGAGACCTGTTCACACTCTCATGGGAAATAGCTGAAATTCCTCTGCACTTGTAGAATGGAGCATTGTAAAGAAGCACGGGATTGTTCAATGGCTGTGCCAGAACATACAGTGCCTTAGGGATTGTAAGCCCTTGTGGCAGGGCCCTCTATCCCACTGTACAGTTGGTTAATGTTCATTTTGTATTTGTTTTGTATATTTTGTGTTCTGTATGTAAATCCTCAAATGTACAGCACCATGGAATTAATATAATAATGTACAGCACCATGGAATTAATATAATAGTGTACAGCACCATGGAATTAATATAATAATCTACAGTACCATGAATTAATAAAATAATAATGTGCAGTACCATGGAATTAATATAATAATCTACAGTACCATGAATTAATAAAATAATAATGTGCAGTACCATGGAATTAAAATAATAATGTAAAGCAAAATGGAAGTAATATAATAATGTACAGAACCATGGAATTAATATAATAATGTACAGCACCATGGAATTAATATAATAATGTACAGCACCATGGAATTAATATAATAATGTACAGCACCATGGAATTAATATAATAATGTACAGCACCATGGAATTAATATAATAGTGGGGGCCACACGGTGGCTCAGTGGTTAGCACTGCAGCCTTGCAGTGCTGGAGTCCTGGTGTTCAAATCCCGCCAAGGGCATAAAACCATCTGCAAGGAGTTTGTATGTTCTCCCCGTGTTTGCATGGATTTCCATCCCATATTCCAAAAAAGACATACTGATAGGGAAAAATGTACATTGTGAGCTCTATGTGGGGCTCACAATCTACATAAAAAAAAAAAAAAAAAAGGAATTAATATTATAGTGTACAGCACCATGGAATTGATATAATAGTGTACAGCACTATGGAATTAATATAATAATGTACAGCACCATGGAATTAATATAATAATAATGTACAGCACCATGGAATTAATATAATAATGTACAGCACCATGGAATTAATATAATAATAATGTACAGCACCATGGAATTGATATAATAGTGTACAGCACTATGGAATTAATATAATAATGTACAGCACCATGGAATTAATATAATAATGTACAGCACCATGGAATTAATATAATAGTGTACAGCACCATGGAATTAATATAATAATGTACAGCACCATTAATTAATATAATAATGTACAGCACCATGGAATTAATATAATAATGTACAGCACCATTAATTAATATAATAATGTACAGCACCATGGAATTAATATAATAATAATGTACAGCACCATTAATTAATATAATAATGTAAAGCACCTTGGAATTAATATAATGATGTAAAGTACCATGAATTAATATAATAATAATGTACAGCACCATGGAATTAATATTATAATAATAATAATAATGTACAGCACCATGAATTAATATAATAATGTAGAGTACCATGAATTAATATAATAATATACAGCACCATGGAATTAATATAATAATGTACAGCACACAGACGGTACTTTCCTTCCACTATATTCCACTATATTACCTAAATTCACAGACTGGAAGAAAATTGAAATAACTAAAATATAACCTTTATTAATGTGTCTAAAAGACTCAACGTCATGACATAAAAATGAATAACCCACTCCTACGGTACACTACATGTATGAGAAGATAACCCAGACACAATAAGGACATCATGGCTGGTTATCAGGAGGACACTACATGTATGAGAAGATAACCCGACCACAATAAGGAGATCATGGCTGGTTATCAGGAGGACACTACATGTATGAGAAGATAACCCGGACACAATAAGGACATCATGGCTGATTATCAGGAGGACACTACATGTATGAGAAGATAACCTGACCACAATATAGAGAGTTCCTGCCTTCATTGTCATTTCCATTGGCAACTGATCAGGACAAAAGATATCACCACTAAGATGGATGGAAAAAATGTTTAAAACTCTTCAAAATTTTAACACTATTTATATGTACAAAATGTTTAATTTTTAATTGTCTACGATTTTAAGTATGGTCGTTTTCTTTGGTTAGTTTTTAGGATAAGGCTTCACATGACATCCCACAGCAGTAAAAGTGCTGCTGGAAAATACGGGGCAGCAACCGCCAGCATTTCTGTAGGAAGTATTGACATTCTGTGATTTCCTAAACCGTGATAGTTTGGGAAATCGCAGTGGATGAGTTTATTTTTTTGCAAGGTATGGATGGGGCTCGCTAGACTGTAAAACGTTGCGCTTTTTTTGCCCAGCGTTTGGGAGTTAGTCTCTACTTTTGACCCAAGTCCTTCTTTGTTCTGCTCCTCTTTTTGATACTGGAAATAGAATAAGGAAAATGTTTGTTTTTGTACCGTGTTAGCCAGTGGGTAGGAAATATAAAAAAAACAAAAAACTTGAAAGTCTTCAGTAGTTGATACCTTTTTTAATGGCTAACTCATAATGATGACAGATTATAACTCTTGGCTTCTTCTTCAGATATATCTAAAAACAATTTCTGAAGGCTGCATATTTATGTACAACAGGACACTAGGAATATAATTTTAGGAGGGAGGGGGGAAGATGCTTATTGGTATGTACACGTAAACAATTCCACAGTTCCCAGGTTCTTATTAGTTCACAGAGTGGATTTATGGCTGTCTCAGTTCAGTGATTTCCCTAGGATGCCATGAACCCATGTGAAAGGTTCATCCCATTCTCCAGAGTGTTAAATAGGGTCATGCTCTTGTACTCATAAATCCATCTGTTCTTCCTGGATTTAAAATTCCCTCTTAGGACCAAAATTTTCATGTCATTGGTGATATTATGATCTTCATTGCAGAAATGTTTTGACACAGGAAGGTCCATTCTCTGTTCTCTAGGGCTAGTTCACACGGGGACATGGACGCTGATTTTGACAGCTGATTTCGTGGCCAAATCAGCCTCCATAAAATGTAGCCCTATGTGAATTACTAGCTTTTTTTTTCTGCTAGCTTGCTAGCAGAAAAAGAAGCGACATGACCTTTCTTCAGGCGTTTAACGCCTGAAAAAATGAATTGGGGTCTATGAGGCGCTGAAAAAACCGCTAGCGGTTTTTGGTCGCTTATTTTTGCAGCTGTTTTGGCAAAAACAGCGACTGAAACCGCTAGCGTTTTTTTATCATGTACTTTTCTGTAGTGCAAAAAAAAGCTTCAAAAAAACAGCGACCGAAAAAGCGTCAAAAACAGTGTCAAAAACAGCGTCCAATGCAAAAAACAGTGTCCAAAAAAAGCGACGCTGAAAAATCAGTGACAAAATCAGCTAGGCTTTTTTCACGTGTGAATTGTATGGCAATGTGAGTTTATCCTCATTCTGAGTTTCTGGCCGGTCTCTCCAATCTACAGATTTTCAGTGGAACATTTGATGCACATTATTAAATACACTACATTAGGTGTGTTACAAGTGAACGTACCTGGGATTTTATATTCCCTGTTAGAGTTTGGGATCTCTATCTTGTCAGTGGTCAGTATGTGCGGGCAGGTTTTGCACCTTTTCCGTCCGCATGGAAATGTTCCTGTGTTAGTTGGAGGTGACAGTGATCTGCTGACAACCATATTCCTGAGGTTTGGTGGCTGTCTATAGCACAGGAGAGGGGGGTCTGGAAATATGGATTTTAGACAGTTGTCTTTTTGTAGTAGTGGATGTAATTTGTGTGTGATACCTCTCAGCGTCTCCAGGTGGGGGTTATATGTGACGACCAGGGGCACCCGATTGTTTTCTTGTTTGGTATTGTATTTTAATTAATCCGATCTTGGTATCCTGGTGGCTCTGGTGACTTGATTATCAATTGTTCTTGGATGGTAACCCTGCCTCAAGAATGTGTTTTTGAGGCCCCCAAGGTGTTTGTTTCTATCTGCAGGGTTTGAACATATGCAATGGTATCTGATGGCCTGGCTGTAGACAATGGAGTTCTTTATGTGTTTCAGATGAAGCTATCCCATCTTAGGTAAGGCGGTCAATTGGTTTCCAATACAGTGATGTCTTAATTTTGTTGTCCTGTATCTTGATGACTGCATCCAGGAAGTTTATTTCAGAGAAGGAGTGATTGAGCGTCAGGTTGATGGTGGGATGGAACTGGTTGAATTGTTCATGGAAAGTTTTCAGCTGTTCCTCAGACCCAGTCCAAATGATTAGGATATCGTCAATGAAACGGTAGTAGGCCCGAGGCCTTGTGGTGCAGGTGGACAGGAAGTCACTCTCAAGCTTGGCCATGAAGAGATTAGCGTACTGTGACGCCATTTTACTCCCCATTGCGGTGCCGATCTGCTGTAGATAGATGCAGTCACCAAAAGAAAAGTACCGTATTTTTCGGACTATAAGACGCACTTTTTTTCCCCAAAATTTTGGGGGAAAAGAAGGGTGCGTCTTATAGTCTGAATGTGGCACCTGGCATCCGCTGTAATAGAGAGGCGGAAGCCGGCAAGTGATAGACGCCGGGGCCTGAGACATCGCTGCGCTCCTCTGCCCTGCATGAAGCCAGCAGCGGGAGGAGTGATGCTATTCCGCTCCTCCGTCCCCCCGTCGCTGGCTTCAGGCAGGGCAGAGGAGCGATGTCTCAGGCCCCGGCACCTCTGCTGGCGTCTATCCCTCCCCGGCATCCGCCTCTCTATTACAGCGGATGCCGGGTCAGTATCGGTGGCCCCTTCTCCCCCGGGGCCGGTCCCCACTGGCCCCGTACCTGTGAAGTTGCAGGCCGGCTCCTGCGCGGCGATATCGCAGGAGCCAACCTGTTCGGGTGACAGCCGGGAGCCTAATGAAGCTCCCAGGCCTGTCACTGCTATATTAGTATTGCGGTTGGTCTATGACCAGCCGCCGTAATACTAATAGACAGAATGTCCCATAGACGGCAATACACTTGTATTGCCGTTTATGGGACTTGCAATCAAGTGACCGCAGGTTCAAGCCCCCGGGGGGGAATAAAATAGTAAAAAAAAAAAAAAAAAGCTTTAAAAACATATAATAAAAATATGAAATAAATAAAAGTTCTAAATCACCTCCTGTTTTTTTTTTCAATACAAGGTGATCTAAGAAATAGACATTCCCCAAAATGGTATAACTAAAAAGTACATCTCGCCCCGCAAAAAAAAACACTCTATGCGTCCCCGTACAGCTGCAGGGTCACCTGTCAATGTGGCCTTGCAGCTGTTGCAAAACTACAACTCCCATATATTAAATATTTTACCAATTTTTGCTTCAAAATTTTTTTTCCCTATTTTCCTCCTCTAAAACCTTATAGTCTTATAGTCCAGTGCGTCTTATAGTCCGAAAAATACGGTAATTGTGGGTGAGGATGAATTTTGTCAGTTTCACCACCGATTCAGCGTTCATACCTCGTTTTTCCATGAAAAACTGGCAGGCGTTTACACCGTCCTGGTGTGGGATGTTGGAGTACAAGGATTCTACATCCATGGTGGCCAGGATGGTTCCATCTCGAAGGGGATCTATAGTGGATAGTTTATTTAATAGGTCTGTGGTGTCCTGAAGGTAGCTGGCTGTATCCTTCACTAAGGGTTTGAGGGTACCCTCCACCCATCCAGAGATCTGTTCAGTGAGGGTGCCCACACATGAAATGATTAAATTTTGGTCCTATCAGGGAATTTGAAGTCCAGGAAGAACAGACGGATTTATGAGTACAAGCTGATGACCTTATTTAACACTCTGGAGAATGGGATGAATCTCTCACATAGGTTCATGGCATCCTACAGAAATCACTGAGTGGAAATAGAATAGTCGGTGATAAATTTTATTATACTGTTCCAGGAAGATCTATTTCATC
Source organism: Leptodactylus fuscus (assembly GCF_031893055.1). Lineage (NCBI taxonomy): Eukaryota > Metazoa > Chordata > Amphibia > Anura > Leptodactylidae > Leptodactylus > Leptodactylus fuscus. Next base: position 244,968,062 of record NC_134266.1, read on the forward strand.
TGTCTGCATATTAGACACCAAATTATATAATATGTCATAATATGGTGCATTTCAGACCTTACAATGTCTATTCAGATTTGTGCTAGTTTAATAAAAAACAAATTTGTGGTAATTTGTGATAGTTTAATAAAAACGTAGTCAAGGGTATAGACTTGTAGACAAATGTTAAACCTTCACACAGTTAACTATAAGTGTCCCTCCTCGCCAGTGCCTGGTCACCTACCATGTTGTACCACATGACTGTAAGGTTAGATCACTACGTACATCGCCTGTCTTTCTTCCTATACTGACATCTTGGCTATATATTAGTATATATGAGATATATCTGCCACTCCCTTGTGTTCACTGTCACTCACAATACCCATTAACTCTTATGGAGGAAGACCTTTACCCTTGAAGATTGTAAACTATAAACTCTGCTTAGTAACGGCCTCCTTCTAGTACGCAGTAATGTATAGGGCAGTGTGTGGGCCTCTCCATCATGCCATGCTCTAAGTCTAAGGTTCTCAGTTACATGGCTTACCTGGGCCATATTATAGACCAGTAGGAGAATCTTTTCCAGGGATCCACCATAGCGTAGTCAGGAAAAACCGAAACACACCATACACATAGACTAACACTTACCAAACCAACGTTATCAGGACCTGCCGACCATCTAATGTATAAGAGCATGCCCTGAATTTCAACATGTCCAATACTTTTGTTCTCAGAGAGATAAGCTACAGCCGAGTGTCGGGCAGCAGTTTACTGTCCTCTACCAATTGAGAACACATGCACACTTGGCGGGACCAAGCAAGCTCGTATATAGAGTAATGGCCTCAAGATGAATGAGTGTTTGGCTGACAGCTATGTATGTTGTATCGTCATCTTAAAGGGGTTGTCCAAGACTGGATGGGTAATGGATCCTGATTGCATATCCTTATAGCTCATCACTATCGGATTGGCGGTGATCCGCAACCTGATGCATGCACCCAGGGGCATAACTATCGGGGTAGTATTGGTAGCGGCTTCCACAAGGCCCAGGACATTAGGGGGCCCGGCGACAGCCGCTACCGCTATGGATTTTTTTTTTTTATAAAAAAAATGGTAACTCCAGTAGGTAACAGGCCCTATTTACTTACCAATCCTGGCTCCTGCTCACGGCCGCCGGCACTTCCCCTTCTGCCAAGGCGGTGAGGAAAGAGGATCGATAAGCGAACCCCACAAACACTATCATTATACTAGGGGAGCCTTTTCAGACCCCTGAGTATAATGATCGAAGGCCCAGGGTTGGTGAGGGAGCATAAAAAACACTGTTACTTACCTCTCCTGGCTCCAGAAGGTTTCGGGCCTACCATGTCAAAAGTTCGCCACGGGCCCCGCCATTCCTAGTTACGCCACTGCATGTACCTATCAACTGATTCAGCTACTGGAAGCTGTATACAATATATACAGCTGGAAGTGAATGGGAGCAGAGCCGCAACTGCCCTGCGCTACTACTACAGTAGGCTCCATCCAGCTTCCTCCACCGATCTGATACTGGTGACCTATCCAGTGGGTGGGTCATCAACATCCATCACCCATGGGTGTCTAAGTGTGTTCTAACAACAGTAAATCCAGACAACCCTGACTTTGTTCAATGGACTCTGGCTGTTCGTCCATATAATATATGGGCACCAATTTCATTTCAAGCCCTTCACTTTATGTCTGCCCTTCAATTCGATTTTGTTGCATCACACTAGGGATCAAACAATGGAGATCTACAATGCTGACGTGTAGCATATTGTCCAGTGCTTATGTGAACCCTATAAGAAGCATTTTGTCCTAGCGAGTCTCAAAGTTGCATTAGCAAACAAAAACATTTGTAGAGAATAAAACACGTTATATATATATATATATATATATATATATATATATATATATATATATGGATTTTGTTGCACTTTTTGGCATGACCATCAGTTTACAGCCCCACTACTTCATAGCCCATGTGTGCCTATAAGTTGCATATAGATGCAACTCAACAGGTGTCACATGAAGTGATAAATGACACAAATATGGAGCAAGTACAGTAGAAAACATGGTGGACAGTTTTAACTCTATATTTATTCACACATTTTACGCATGAGGGCGAGTTCACACCTACACGCGGTGTTCGGTTTAGCCCATCCGGCAGGTTTCCGTCTTCTTCCCCGAGAAACTGGACAGGGGACGGAAACCCGGTGGTCATTTACTTTAATGGGTTTGCAAAGTGATCGCCCGTGAACATCTTCTGCCTGTCCGCAGCGAAACTGTTTTTTTTAACCAGACACAAAGTCCTGCATGTCCGACTTTGTGTCCAGTGGTCTCCCCAAACCACCGCTCGGTGCTAAGCCAGTACAGGACAGCTTGTCCTGGACTGGCTTAGGTAAGCAAAAATGCCGTCCTCCCTGGGGCCCTGGCATAGCGCCGCCTGAAGCGGTCGCTTCAGGTCGCCTTATGGGAGGTGCGGCGCTGGATGTGATAAGCCAGTACAGCAGTACATGCATTGCTTTATTCCATTGCTTGCTATGTACATACATTAGTAATTTATCATTAGAAATAAAGTGGCTGGTTATTATATAGCACATGGTGCAGTGCCCACAATAGCTATGTCCAATAAGAGCCTGACCAATGCCATGCACTATCACAATCCAGCTCCACGTGCTATATGATGAAATTTTCCAGCAGCTAAAGCCTATTTTTGCTGAGGCGGCTGGACTTGTAATCCGTTGCTGTGGAACAATGCTGACTTTTGAACCTCTACCCACTATGCAAACAGAGTGTGCGCTCCACACTGCCACCTAATAGTTTATTGACAGTCCTTAGTTACACAGCAACATACAGCGTCAACAGGCGACTTCTGAGGAAAGGGATCAATGATCCGCCTGATAGAGGTCTGCAGCTGCGGGGAGAGGCCAGAGGACTACAGGCTCCAGCCTTACAATGTTACCTAATATCCTGTGTTCAGACTCTGCCATTAGATTGACCTTTAAGGGGAACTTTATCTTATAAATTTTGTTAGTAAAATGGTGCACTGATATGCTAGGTTGGACACTTATACAAGCCAGGGTCGGAGTGCATGTTGCATGTCCCTATGCAGGGGTGCCATTCTACCAGTCGCCCCCAGTAAAAGATAAGATAAGATAATCCTTTAATAGTCCCACCATGGGGAAATTCAGAGTGTTACTGCAACATGGATAATACAGTAATATATTACAAGAAGGAACACATACAAGCTCATAGCAGATAGGAAAGATACTAGGAGTCATAGCAACTGAAAAGAAAAAAAGACTCAGGACCATTTAGTTCTTTGTGTGGAATGATCTTCACTTAGTCTACTATTACACAAGTAGTATCAAAGTCTATGGAGAAGGGAGGGGGAGGAGACAGAGATATGAGGCTGCCTGCAGCATTAAATGAGACATTGTTGTCAGAATTCATGATAACCAAGCCAAGCTGTAAAAGAAAACTGTCTCTCTATTGTACAGATGGCTCTTTGTTTTGAGGAGCTCTCATCTTCCTCTCCCCTCTCCGTAGACTTCTTCTGCTTCCTGACCCATTCTTTGAGAACAGCTGATCGGTAGGAGTGCCAGGCCCCATCAATATGATATCAATGTTATATCTATCAATATATTTAGCCCCTTTAACCATTCATAAAGAAAAGTAGAAAACATTTCCCCATCGACCAGTTTTCTATGGCAGAAACATTTGGGATGGACTGGCCTACAGACTAGAACAGATTAGTGCTGGGTCCTACCTACCCTGAGAGAGGTGAGTCTATATAATGGAAGGATCTATCTGTATCAGGTTGTCTTGTCAAACCAGGTGGTCAACCCAATTTGGTGAAAATGTATGCTAAGAACCTCTCATGTACATATATAATAGTAATGCAAAGTATAATAATCCATATATTCGGTGTTTGCATACATCTTATCACCCGCAGGTTGCTGATACATATTTGTGTTTGCTTTTGCACTGCAGTCCCAGCAGATTTGCACCTGCCCATTTATTGCACTTTGGTAGGACGCGCTGACTTACTTGCCTTGTCCTACTACACATAGACAGCTGGGAGGTGCACAGTCCGAGAATACAGTACAAATTTATAGCACTAAGAATTCCCACCTTCAATAAAGTTCTGTGACACTGCCGGGAAATGCATGAAGTGTGTCAATGGCCTATTGTATATGATCTCTGCCTCCTCGGGTCCACGTGAACAGACAATGCTCCTATGTATATTATGGCTGAGTGTTTATAAATAGAGCAAAATTGCTTTACTGCCTCCATGCGTATTATATATTACACCCTGATAAGACGTGTCCTCATAAAGTATAAGTATAAGACTCGGGACACATGGTGCATGATAGCAATGAGTATGATCTCCAGCAGCAGAATACTGGATGAGATATAGACAGATTTCATCCATTTGCTCCAAGTAAAAATTGCTGGATACCCGCGACTGCGCCGGCATCCAGCCGCAAACTCTGCTCCGGATCAGGCCTAGTCCGGAGGAGGAAGTGTCTTCAGGCCCAATGGCGAGGCGAAACGGCCTGAAGAATGAGCATCTCGCTTCTTTTTTTCCAGGAGCCGGAAGAAACGACTCCTGGAATAAACTCCTGAGCGTCTCCCATTGAGTTCAATGGGAGCCGTCTGTTTGGTCAGAATTTTTTGAGGCGGATACGGTCTCAAAATCCTGACCAAAAATCTCTGTATGAACTTTCCCTTAAGGTATCTGAATGGTTCCTCTTCCCAATATGAGGTCAGTACAATAAACAATACTTCATATCACTCCTCTGGGTGAACCACAGAAAAAAACCACCCGATTTCATGGGGTTTTTGCCACTAGCGACTTGGGCAAAAACACAATTTACCTCTGGGAACTTCTGCAGCAGGTTTTTCCCATTTGGCTGATGTCTATTGGGTTATTCAGGACTATGATACTGAGCTCCCCTTCCCCCTCTCACAAAGTGAATTCACATCTTATAGGACTGAGCCGTTACATGGGGCTGAGCTGAGCTGATGTCGCTTCCTGAGAAGAGGAAGTGGAACCAATATCATAGACCTGAATAACACATTTAGGCCGGGGTCCCACATGCTGTAAATGCCGCAGTTTGCCCATGGCAGAAACGCTATGGAAAAAACGCAGCATTTTACAGTCACAGCAAAGTGCGGTAAAATATGTGCAGTTTTGGAAATCGCAGCATGTCAATTATTCTTACGGAAATGCTGGTGGTTTTCCTATAGGTATAATGTAAGCAGAAAGTCCGCAGAGGAGAATTATACCGACTTTCTGTGCAAAGCGCTGCGGCAAGAACCGTGATGCGTTGCAGTTTTTCCTGCAGCACTTTTTTTTGCTGTGGGGCACTACATGGGGCTTTAGCCTTAAGGCCTGGGTCTGCAGCATCTTTTCTTATAATTCGTCATTGTGCCGTTCCTCCATTACTCCTCCTGAATATTTTTGTAGAAATTGACCACTGGACGCTGCCCTTCTCCTCGTCAAAGAAGTGTGTCTGTACACCGTCTTATACAGTGGCCTAACTAGGAATGGCGGGGCCCCATGGCAAACCTTTGACGGCTATCGCCGGGCCCCCTAATGTCCCAAGCCCTGTGGCAGCCGCCTCTATGCTATGGCGGTAGTTACGCCACTGGTCTTATACAGAGGAACAGAACAATGCAGTCAAGATGCTCAAGATCTACTATTTTGTGGGCATTACAATTATTTACTAAAACAGACACATTGGGGAGGCTATGGGGTCTTTTTAAGGTGATCAAAACATTAAGGAGGTAAAAAGGATTGGGCATGTTGGATTTTAATCAGCTCCATCCTTTGTTCCTGTGGGAGATAATCCAGTGCTAGAGGTGAGTAGCAGAAGCTAATTCGTATATCTCTACCCCAAGCATATACAGTTAACACTTGTCTTGGATGTATAGGTACCCTAAGACCACTAGCTGCAGATGGAGCCTCCCCTTTTCCTGACTGAAGGAGGACCCCAAAGACCCTAGACTCCATCCCATCACTAAGCCTCACTCCTCCGCTGTCTATCTGACTCAAATAGAAAAGATCAGAAGGAAATCAAGTTTCTCCAAGACTATCTAGAACATACAGAACATCTTGCCCACTAAGAGGGTGGACTATTTTATCTTGTCATTTCTTAGGCCTGGTTCACATCTGCATTTGGGTTTTGATTAAGGTAGTTTGCTTGGGGAACCCCCGAACAGAAACCTATACACATTAAAAAGCGGTTACCTTCAGGATACCTACAGACCGCATAGACTATAATGGGGTCCATGTGGTTTCCGCACGAGACGTGGAGAGAAAAGTGCTGCTTGCAGGACTTTTCTCTCCCAATGTTTCGTGCAGAAACCAAGCGGAAACCACACGGACCCCATTGTAATCTATGGGGTCCGCAGGTAACCGCTTTTTAATGCATATAGGTTTCCGTCGGGGGAGTCCCCAAGTGGACTTCCAGAATGGAAACCCCAATACAGATGTAAATAGGACCTCAGTTTAGCATTTCTTCAAGAACTTCGGAAATGTTATCATCAGTAATATAGTAAGGAGTGGACAAGTCACTGCTTGCTACAAGATCAACACACTCCTTTCCTTCTGCTTTCATTTCAAGAACAATTGGCCCATGTGTAAAAGGCCTAAGGGACCGGAGGTAATGAATTTATTGTCTTTTCAGAAACCTAAGCTTGGGTGGAGAGGAAGGAACCCATATATTGTCTTCATATATGTGCCCTTTGCAGACTCTTCCAACCATTTAATCAAATTCAAGAGTAGATAAAACTTTCAATTAAAAACAGTGCCACACCTGTCTATAGGTTGTATATGGTAGTACACCCTGACCCCTTTTATTTCAGGGGATCTGTCACAGTACCAGGCCACACTCCATGGACAAGTGTGGTGCTGTTTCTCGTAGTAACTCACCAAGTTTTTCAACTTACACACCTAGGAAATTTTTATCACCAGAATAAAGTGAAGATCAGAAGTTGCTTCGGTTGTTAATTTAGCCATGAAAACAGAGGTCGCTTATCAGAAAAATGTTTTTATTCCATCATCTTCCCTGAAATAGCTTCAAATAATTTAAAATACAAAAAGTTGTATAATTAAATTCAAGTTAACAAATAGCAGGGACAAAACACATCACAAAATGTATCAGTAGGGTCGGTATCAGCAAGAAATGCAGCAGGATCTTTCCTTGTCGGTAGCATAAAAGGTAAGAAAAAAATTGCATTATTTATGAATTAAAAAATTGAAAAAAATAAAAAATATGAATGATTTACAGTGTGAAATAGATATAGGGAATGGTTTGTGTGCTGGTGGAGGTTGTGATAGGAAAAGCTGTAGAATGTGCAACATAAAGTGGGGTGTTAAGGTAATGGGGTCTAGTTTAAAGAAAAAATGTCTGCTTTCTTCCAAAAACAGCACCACACTTGTCTATTGATTGTCTACTTGCACTGGCTCCTGCAAGTTAAATGAACAATAAACTTAGAAATGAAAAAATCTAGAAGAATTAAAGCTGCCCTCACTGTTTGTCAGTCTGATCCACAAACTAGAAACCTTACAGAGAACACAAGGGTTAAGTTTCCTGTTGATCGGTTCCAGCCAGTTGTCTTACACCCTCTCATAAATCTGTAAGGAGAAGTCACGTGGCTGAGCCGCTGAGACACATAAAGATTTCCTTATAGATTTATCAATCTTATTTGTAATATGATAGAAGATGGGATTGAGGAAAAGAGCAAATTAAGTTAAGAAGGGATGTGATTTTTTTTTTACATTTTTTGTGTATTTTCTGTGTTTGGTGTTCCTTTAAGACCGTCCCTTTATGTCAATTGCAATCACTGCTATTGTGGTCATCATATGATTTACTCCCACCATACTACAATGATTCCAGAATATAGATCCCTCATCCCCATACAGTACTTGGAATCATGGAAATTAAATAAGAACATCTGTCCTACCCCAAAAAAAGGAAATATAGACGCCCTCACTGTTTGTCGGGCTGCAACACTTTCTGTATGATCCACAAACTAGAAATCATAGGGCGAAAGCAAGAGTTACATTCCTGCTGATCTGCTCCAGCCAGTTGTCTAACAACGTCTGGTAGGATTTTGATATGAATGACACAGCTGAACTGCTGAGACACATAAAGATTTCTGCATAGATTTATCAATTTCAGTTTAATATTCCAGAACATAGGATTGAAGGAAAGGAGATTAAGTTAAGACAGGAAGACATATTCTTTAAAATTCCTTTTGTGTATTTGCTATGTTTAGTATTCCTTTAAGACCACAACTTTATGTCAATTCTGGTCATCATACTAAAAAGATTCTAGATAATTATAGATCCTTCATCCCTGGGGATAAAACAACCCTAAAGAAGAAATATAGCTGCCCTCACTGTTTGTCAGCACTTTCTGCATGATCCGCAAACTAGAAATCATACAGGGAAGGCACAAGTTAAGATTCCTACTAATCTGCTCCAGCCATTCGTCTTACAAACTAAGATTTCTGCTGATCTGCTCCAGCTAGTCGTCTTACAAACTAAGATTTCTGCTGATCTGCTCCAGCCAATCGTCTTACAACCTAAGATTCCCACTGATCTGTTCCAGCCAGTCGTCTTACATTCTAAGGTTCCGCTGATCTGCTCCAGCCAGTCACCTTACAATCTAAGATTCCCACTGATCTGCTCCAGCCAGTCATCTTACAACCTAAGATTCCCGCTGATCTGCTACAGAAAGTCGCCTTACAACCTAAGATTCCGCTGATCTGCTCCAGCCAGTCACCTTACAATCTAAGATTCCCGCTGATCTGCTACAGCCAGTCGTCTTACAACCTATCATAGGATTGTGAGGAGGGTGACATGGCTGAACTGTTGAGACACATAAAGATTTCTTTATAGATTTATCTATTTTAATTATAAAACGAGGCAAAATAGGACCAAAGGAAAGAGGATCGAAAGTTACAAAATTCAGAATCAGTGGTCACAAAATTTACCACCGACATACCAGAAAGATTCCAAACAGTTATCCCTTATCCCAGACCTGTAAATCCGTTTTTTTTTATTATTTTCCCCATACAGTATTCGGAATCATGGGGATTAAATAAGAACACCCGTCCATGTATAACGAACGTCCTGAGCAATCCTGTAGTAAACTTTTTCCTTCTTCCAGTGAAATGTATTATATCGCTCCATGACTTTTAGTAAACAAATCGTCCCTGAGAAGAGTCAAACGAAAGTCTTTTTTAATTATTATCTTTTACACAATATATTAAAATTAACCTTATAATTTCACGACAGTATCCCAAACCTTCATAGTCTGAATGATTCCTAAAAGAAGTTTCTGGGGGAGATAGTGGGTTCTCGGGCCATGCACACAGTGCTCCTTTAGTCTCCCATGAGGGTGCCCTAAACATCCACATAGTGGTCCTGTAGTCTCCCATGAGGGTGCCCTAAAATCAGAGTCCATCCTCCACAGCGCCACCTATAAGTTCTTAATTTTCTAGGCAAAGGCTTAGCACATCCAGGGAGGTGAGTGATGGGCTTTGGCTTCATAGTAAAAAAGTAATGTGTCCATTTCAGGGAGCAACTGCATTTGACAGTGTGCCCACAGTAGTGCCAGATAGGGGCATCATGTGATTCAAAGAGGGTGCTGGGCTAAGAGGGTCTTGATCATTCTGCCCATTCTGAGTTTGCTGAATCCGTTTCTTGTTGATTTTTCTTTCTTTGGCTCTTCTGTTTTGGAACCAGATCTTCACCTGCAAATCAGACACATATTAGATGAGCTCCATGTACGGTGTATGTGGTATAATACTGCCCAACCCTGTCCTCACCCCTACTATTATCACATGCAACCACTACAGACCCCTATCCACACATTAAAAAGTTGCAAAAATTTTATGCAAGCTCACACCACTTCTAACTTTGCATCAGTAAACCGTAGCAAAATTCCCCTAGAATATTGCAGAAAATGTATTAACCAGCACAAGACAAATGTGTAGCAATGCACCCGCTAGTAAAAAATAAACCAAGTCAGAAGAGTGGAAAAAAAAAACATGACCCCATGATAGATCAGTCCCTATGGATGTAAATGGCCTGATGCATAACGGAATACAAAATTGAGGCTAAGGCCCCACAAAGCATCCCAGAGCAAAAAAAGCACTGTGGTAAAAAACGCGGTGGAAACGCGTCACAGTTTTTCCTGCAGCACTTTGCACAGAAAGTCCTCTGTGGACTTGCTGCCACCATTTCCGTAGGTATAATTGACATGCTTTAATCTCCATAACTGCAATGATTTTGGAAATCGCAGCATGTCCGCTGCGCATATTATACTGCAAAGTGGCGATGAGATTCACTAGAACTTTGCTGTGTGGATCAGAATGGGTTGTCACTTGACACAAAAATTTCTCCACATTGACAACCCCTTTAAGAATCAGTGAAGGTTGCTATCTAGGTGCAAAGGCCAGTTTGTGTAAACTACTTGTCCATTCTAGCTTTCATACCTGCATAAAGGAATATAGCAATGCCTGCAGTAATACAGTGTTATGTTACCATACACATTAGATAGATTGGATACTCTAGACTGTGACAGAATCCAAAGGCCAAGTACATTCTAAGGTGTGTGGGGTCCAAACAGATTGACTCCAGCAGCAGAAGAGTTAAACGCGGCCAACCATTTGTTCTGCCAGAAGTGCAGAAAAGTGTCAGAAGTGATGGCCACCTATCGAGTTCATGAACACAGACGGCCAGCCCGGCCAAGCATGCATGTTAGGATCACTTTCACATGGCACTGGTCACTATTAGTAAGCCAAAACCAATGGAAGATCCAAAACATGGAAATTATATTTCATTATATTTTATCTTTGTGTAGGTTGCACTACTTGTTTGTTTCGGGGTATGTTCACACTACCTGTACAAATCCATTGTACTGATCTGTCAGAACATTCAAGTTGCATAATACAGCAGAAGACTTTCCATCGACTTCTATGTTAAAGTAAGTCAGTTTAGGCCCAATTCACATCTGCGTTCAGTATTCCATTTCCACTAGGGGGCCCCCCTCGAACGGAAACCTATAAAAAGCGGTTAACTAAGAAATCACACGAACCCCATAGACTATAATGGAATCCGTGTGGTTTCCGCGCGGTGTCCGCACGAATCATGCGGAGAGTACAGACCTGCAAACAGCACTTTTCTCTCTGCATAATTCGTGTGGACACCGCGCAGAAAACACACGGACTCCATTATAGTCTATGTGGTCTGTGCGGTTTCTTAGCGCATTGCTTTTTAATACCTATAGGTACCTATAGCGCACTCCCTGAACGGAACGCAGATGTGAACCAGGCCTTAGCAGATCC